>NW_017534775.1:469722-481040 GCF_001853355.1 Bactrocera latifrons
GATTTTTTTTTAATTTTTAGCTTTTTTTTTTAATTTTAAACCAAAATTTTTTCGACTTTTTTAATTTTATTAAAATTAAGTATTACCTTCTTCCATTTTCAGTGAGTTAAGATATTACAGTGAATAAAATAAATCCTCCGTAAAATGTGTTGCATTGCCTGAGCTTGGATTTCGCATATTCGCTTCTTTGAGCAAACACATCTGAACCGGTTTAATGATGTCCCTAGAAATTATTTCTGTGATGGAACATAGTACTCGCTTCGTTTATGTGGCGCTGGCAATTGGTAAGTGAAATTGTTTCCTTTTTTATTGTTATACACAAATTTGTAATATTAAATAGAAATCTTTGAAGCGATATCCCCTCCAACATTCTGACACGTCAAACGTCAATTAGTGAATTGAAGTACATTTACATAGATTTCTGTCCGCTTCTCTGCTTTAAAGGAAGCCGAAAGAATTTTTATTCGTGCTTTGATGCTTTCACAGTTAATTTTTAAATACTTGAGTTGCTTGAGTTGTACAAGAGCTGCGTTTTTATGGGTGTGTGTTTGTCTCCTGTTTCAATAAGCGGACTTTCCTACTTGTTTGCGGTAAATTGCTGTTTAAAAATGTAATTAAAATGTTATTAAACATGTCGAATAACGGTAAATTGTTTTCAGTATTAGTTGCAAGCATTGGGGAATGCTTTTTGACATAGACATATACGTGTGCCTGCGTCAGTTTGTATGTATTTTTTCTAGCTTTTCCATTAACATTTTAATTAGATTTTTGGGTTGAGTTTTTATTGTGCGCTTCTATTTTAATCCCTTTTAGAATGACATTTAATATAATAGACGCCCACAGTCGGCTGCATAAATTATTCCTTTTTTTTTCGGCCACGGCATTTTCATTAAGTTTCGCACAATGCAATTTCACCTGAAATACATCGTACATACATTGTATTTTGTGTGGGGACTAGGTTTATGCTGCCGTATTAACTAGAAAAGCTTACTAAAATACCGTTACTCTTTGAAATAATAGTTAACATCTATATACATACACGAACTATTGTTTCAACTTTGTTTAACCAAGTAGTCGGACACGCTGTGATTTTGTGGTGTTTGTGTTTGTAAAAACACCGCTTTTCTTTCTGAGCATTACAGCTACCATTGTTTGCTTCCTTGCAAAATCCAGTGAAAATACTCGAAAAGTGCAATTAATATATTTCGAAATTCAGGTATATGCAAATGTACGACGAGTTCTAATTGAAAATAAATACCATAAATTCCGTTTATTTTGTTAATTTGAACTTCATGGCCACCTGCTCTTCAACTAGTTGAACTTAACCCAACGATCGGTTTCAACGAAGCCACGACTGCCGTTGCTACACTCTGCCAAAAGTTTAATGAAGAGTGACACTTTGTTTGAAGATGTGTGTGTTTACGTTTGGTGGCAGCTGACAGGCAGGCCGCAGGTAACTGACATTGTCTGCTGTTATCAAATCGCAAATTCAAGCTTACGTTTGGCGCTTGGTGGTTGGCACATTACAAGTACTTTTTAAGCCAACGGAAGTAATACTACCTCTCTGGCTTTCTTTTGTGAGTTGGCCTTGAGTCAACAAGTTGTTACTTCAGCGGTGACTTACATAAGCAATTGAAGTTGGCGCTCTTCTCCTCATACCAATGAAATTCCCGTTTTGTTGCATACTTTTAGGCACCGTAACTTATTTTCTAACTATTTTAGTGAATTTCCTGGTCAGGTTAAAAATTTTCGATCCTGTTTTGTAAAGACCAAGTGTAGATTGCTCAAAGTTAGCTGCTTTAACCCTAAATGCATGATACATATTAAAATTTAGTTTTGAAGTATGCTTTTATGAAGTCGTTTTTGAAGTATATGAGTGCATCGATAAATCAATGGGTGTAAATGATTAGAAAAAACATGAACTTCGCGTGAAAAAATTCAGTTGGATAACTTTAAAACTGAAGGACTAGAACGCGTATTTTCGGACAGACAAACAGATAGGCGGTCTCACGCACGAGCGCACATTGTTTTATCGAATCAGCTTGTCATCCTGATCAATTATATATATATATTTTCGAAGCTATCCGGTGTTTCCTGCCTTGTTACAAACAAAGAACAATGTTTTCGTGCTCCTAAATGTATGCTACAGATTCAAAGTTCATTAATTGTAAATTATTATACCCTGAACAGGATATATTAATTTTGTCACGAAGTTTGTAACACCCAGAAGAAAGCGTCGGAGACCCTATAAAGTATATATATAAATGATCAGTATGTTGAGCTGATTCGATTTAGCCATGTCCGTCTGTCCGTCTGTCTGTATATATACGAACTAGTCCCTCAGTTTTTAAGATACCGTTTTGAAATGTTGCAAACACCATTTTCTCTTCAAGAAGCTACTCATTTGTCGGAACTGCCGATATCGGACCACTATAACATATAGCTGCCATATAAACTGAACGATCGGAATCAAGTTCTTGTATGGAAAACTTTCACATTTGACAAGATATATTCACGAAATTTGGTAAAGATAATTTCCTGAGCCAACAATCTAACCTCCGCAGAAATTGTTCAAATCGGTTAACTATAGCATATAGCTGCCATACAAACTGAACAATCGGAATCAAGGTCAAACTTTCACATTTGACGTGGTATCTTCACGAAATTTGACATGGATTACTGATTAAGGTAATAATATAATCTGCGAAGAAAATTTTCAAATCGGTAGCTTCCATACAAACTGCACACATAATTACTAACAGAAATGCACCTATGAAGGGTGTTTAGCTTCGGTGCAACTGAAGTTAACGTTTTTTCTTGTTTTGAATGTGAGTTGGAGTTAAAATTGTTTATTTATTTAAATTTTAAACATAATTTATTATTTATTTCTTTTTTTTTTTTGTTCCTTCTGTCGTGGCCGCGGAAAATACAAGTGTAAATTGCACACCACCTTTTTTGTTTGCTTTTCTTCTTAACGAAATAAGTAATTTATGACTTCATTTCCTTTCCAATACATAATTTATTTATTATTATTTTTTTTTTGGACTTACTCAACGAGTGCAATGTAAGCCTGCGAAAATCCAATGCGAAATTTATGGACTGCGAATAATTCGCATATTTTCGCATTACGATGCGCTTCGAGAATCGATTAATATAAATTTAATGAGCCGACGGAGCGCGGAGGAGGGCAGCTGGGGAATTGATGTGCGCGAAATGTCCAAAAGCAAAAACAAAAACCAAAGTCAGGAAAATGTTAAGCACAAAAAGATTTTTTTTTCATAAAATATAATTCACAACTTCTTTATAATTGTCTAAAAATATATATTTTATTACTGACCGATAAGAAAATGAAGCAATCACGCGCACGAACACACGTGCACGAGTAATACGGACAGTTATTTTGTATATTTCAAGCTTTTTTTAATTTATTTTTTGCTCGGTTCTTAATGACTCTGTGTGTGCCGTGTCGGCCAACTGCCACCGCCGCTGACAGCCGCTGTCAACACTCTTGCTGCAATTGTTGTTTTGACGACAGCAACATGGATGTTTTTGTTTATCACTGTTATTAACGATGAATGAAACAATAACAAAAATAACAGCAACAAATTATTTACAGATCATAAAACGTGATGCACAAGCGCTAGTTTATTTTTGTTTTTGTGGTCGCCAGCGTGGGCGACAGCAGTCGGCAGAGGTTGTGATTACATTACTAATGCCACATACCTCGCGTAGAGGGGCGTTAGGTGGGCGGTTGTTCAAGCAGTAAAATCTACTTCCCCAACGTGTTATTTACACTGGTTAATTCATTTATTGCCGCGCACAATTTTATGCCTTTTCACAAGTTGCTTCCTTTTAAATGTTTGTAAATAGCTAAAAGTGATTAATTTTTTACACATTGCCTTCAATATATTTGCGATCACATGTTACCTTTCCTTGAGCGCAATTGTGACTAAAGACAATGGAAAAATGTAAGCGGGGTCCAACACTGTTTTTTCGTTGAAGCAATTATTTGCATACTTTTGAGAGCACATATTTTGTAAACGGTTTTATGCAATTTTTTTCCAAGTATTCCAAGTTTTTCCCCGTCAGTAGTTTAATTTTTGTTATAATTTAAAATAAGTAAGGAAGCGCTAAGTTCGTTTGTAGCCCAACATAGTGTTAGAAAGAAATTCTTTCTGAATTTCTGTAAGATTCATTACAAATTAACCGACAGATGCGCTATAAAATGCAGCGGAATTGCAAAAATATTTATGTTAGATATATGGGGACTAAGGGAAGTGTTGACCGGATTTCATCCAATTTTGCCATAAGTCATGGTTCCATTTCGTGAATTTTTTGGCGTAAGATAAAAAATTTGTGTGCAAAATTTTATTTTGATAACTTCATTGATGTTTAATTTGTATACTACAAAATAAAATAATCAAATTGAATTCAGAAGGTTATCATATGGCAAGTAGGTGTGGTTGTCACTAGGTTGTTTATCCTATCCATATTTACAGGATCTAATAGGAATGTTCGGATCTCTTCACACACCGAATTTTGTTGAAACCAATGTCCAAGTTTAACAACTACTCCTATAAAGCTCTATGTTGCAATTTAATGCTTGCGGTTAGTTTTTGCACTCTTAGGTGTTCATAACTGTTGTAGAGGTTGTGGGCGTGATTATTAGCTGATTTAATTCATTTTAACATTGTTTGAAGAGATACTAAAGTGACTTCTTCCCAGCAAGTTCGATTGATAAAGCTTTAACGGTTTGAAAGATAAAGTCTGATCCCGCCCATCTGAAAAACCAACAAAACCTCATAGGTGCCAAGGAACATGTGTACCAAGTTTCATCAGAATATGTGATTTCACTTGCTCGCACCGACGGACGGACGAACAGACAATCAGGTGACACAAATTATCGTTAGGTGAAGAAAACTAAACTAAAATAAAATATATCTTGCGTTAGTTTTGAGACACCCTGTATTATACTCTGTAGCAATATATTGCAAAAGTATAAAAATAGAAATATAGGGAAAATATGATGTTATGCTAAGGTGGAGTTGTCGCATAGCTTTGATATCTTGGAATACTTGCCTCATTCTTGGGAAACCTTGCCACTTAAGGCCCTACTAAATGATAGCTTTTTGTTTGTGAGTTTGAAGGGAACCTAGACCTTGCCTACGGATTCTAATGTGTCTTTTTTCCACTCTTCCTCTATATTGGCGAAGTTTCTTTCAAAAATTAAAAATTAAAGATAACTGACTCAGCCGATGGAAAAGATCTCTATACCGATAATTTTTGGTGTAATACTTCATACTGCAATAAGCTAAAGTTCATGAAAATATCAAAAAGAAAAGTTCAAAGCCAAAATTTTTGTACCTCGATTAATTTTGAATAGGACTAGGGTATTTCCATATTAATCTAAGCCTAGCTGACAGTTCACTACAAAGTAAAAATCTGGGTCGGTTAAGTGGAACCAAATTTTCTTGGGAACAAATGTCTCTCAAAGTAGTAAAGCATGAAACAGGGCTATAGATGGAGCCAAATCTTTAAAGATTTAAGTATCGGGTGGTACAGACATGGTAATTTTCTAGTCTTAAAAAGTTATTCAAAAACGAATGGCAATTGTAGAACGTATCAAACTGAAATCAAAGCTTTCAGCGCCCGCTTTATGTGGTTATGATTACATGGACTTTGTTTAAGAATCTGGACCAAATATATTTTACTTTGGCATTGCCAAATTGTGCAGGTTCGTTTCTATATTCAATTTTAATGCCTAGGCTTGGACTGTGTGTGACTGAGACCCTAAGATATTATAACAACTTTTTGGATCCTAAAAACTTTTTCGAACTTTTTCACTGTTTGTTTGATTACGCACAGACTCAAAAAGAGAGAAAAAACAAAAAAAGAGAAAGAATTACACGCTTTATCGTTTTCGATGCAGACCTCGTTGTGTCGCTGTATTAATCAATTAGGCCTGTGTATTTCTATAGTTTACTTTTACTGTTATAGATATGCGCATACATCCTCAATAAGCGCCTTGATGAAAATTTATGCCCATGTCCAACACTCTTCCTACACAGGCAATGGTCTTAATTCATTTTCAAAGGCAACGTGCATCTCAATGCAGAATCAGGTCATTAAAATCTTCGATACTTTTACGAGCTCACCTGCAACGGCATTTATTGCGTACATGTTTATGCCAATTTCCTTTTGTTTTTGTTATTTTTTGTGGGCATAATTGTGTTGTATGTGGCTCGCTGGCCGTATTGTCGAGAAAGTCAATTTTAATGCATAAATAAAGCAAGAGAATTGGACTGGCAAAGGGAGAATGTTGAAATGATAATCAGACGACCAAACACCGTGACCTTCGTCATTTATGGGCCAAACAAGATATTTGCTTCGGAATCGGTAAGGTAAAAAATATAAAAGTAAAGTGTAAAAGCAGCAACAATATAAAAGAGTGCAAAAAATGTAAGCAACGCGCACAGAAATAGTAAAGAACCAACAAAAATAACAAGCGAAATGCAAAAAATATCAGCTACAACAACAAGGCGGGGATTGCTAACGATGCAGGAAAATGTAAACAAAGTGCAGATAACAATAAAAACGTAGCCGTAAAAAAAAAAAAAAAATTGAAATTGGCGAAGTAAACGTCTGCGAGGTATTACAGTGAGAGAAATGTACCTAGGAAGGTGTAAAGAGAGCAGCGCGCAAGAAATGGCGCCAACAACGCGAAACAGGCAAATTGCACATATTTCATGATTATTCGAAGCGGCGAGTGCTGCAGCAATAAAGCAGAAAGCGATAAAAGCCAAAGACTACGGGCGACTCAAGTGCGCGGATGTGCGTGAGCAGCAAATGTGTCTCATTTTTAACAGTGTAGGAAGTACCGAATCCAAGTGTCACGGTTCCGAAAAACTCTGTTTTTCACAGTCAATATTTTTACGACATATGTACATATGTAGTTCGAGTATTCTTGGACTAACTTAAGCAAAAATATTAATAGTCTGCAAAGGTCTGTAAGCTCTGTAGAGTAAAAATTGATGATCCCGATATCGATATAATCACGAAATATTGGAATTCCAAAATATCGAAAACCCGAAGTATCTAAATTCCGAAATATTTTATCTCAAAATCCCGATTTCGATATAATCCCGAAACATTGGAATCCCAAAATATCGAAATACCGAAATACTGGAATCCCAGAATAATGAAATACCGAATTACTGAGATCTTGAAATATCAAAATTCTGAAATATCGAAATCCCGAAAAATTAAAATTCCTAATAATTGAAATCCCGAAATTCCAAAATCCGATTTCGTTATAATCCCGAAATACTGGAATCCCAAAATATTGAAATCTCGTTTTCTGAAATCTTGAAATATCAAAATTCTGAAATATTGAAATTGCGGAAAACCAAATCCCGAAACATCAATATTCCGATTTCGATATAAACCGAAATAAGTCTGTCAATATTATAATGTTTCGGGATTGAATAGGTCATAGAGGAAAAATATAAACATAACACATTGAAACAAAATTATTAAAAACACCGTAGACCGAATAGAAAAGCAATGTGAGCAATAAAAGCCAAACGGAATGACGTTACAGGTGTCGGTTAACATTCAGCGCATAAGCCCCGGCAATATGAGAGGAAGAGTGTCAAATAGAGGCAAATGCAAAACGACAAATAGCGACAACAACCACAAGAATAGACGGTTAGCAAGCAGCCAATGTCCACTGTCTTGTGGCAACAAAGAATTTTCCAAGTGTGTGGCACTCGAAATGTATCGTCAAGCGGGTGAAAGTGCAGCAAACGATTGTGTATCAACCCAGACAGCTACTCTACAACTACAACACACATCAACAATAAATTTTGAAATGTAAAAAGCTTGTGGCCTCAAGCCACCACATCTGAGAAATTCAATTGCTCACGCTCGTTCCTAGGGAGCGAGTGGTGGCTGAGTTCGTAGCGCTCAGTGTCTCATTGTCGTCTGGAACTTGCTTTTGGCCGTGTGCCATGCGTGTGATGGATGCGACGTTTCCATGTGGGTGCGTGGTCACATGACATGGGGGCGCCGACATTTGTCAATGCTGTTTGCTCACAGCGACAAGTTATTGAAACTCGCCGCTGTGTGTGTTGTTGTAGAAAGTGTTTGTAATTGGAATTGATAGTGGGAAGTTGCCCGTTTTTAGTGGCTAACTTTAAC
This sequence comes from Bactrocera latifrons, assembly GCF_001853355.1. Taxonomy (NCBI): domain Eukaryota; kingdom Metazoa; phylum Arthropoda; class Insecta; order Diptera; family Tephritidae; genus Bactrocera; species Bactrocera latifrons. Next base: position 477,922 of record NW_017534775.1, read on the forward strand.
TCGATAATCCGGAAAGCTTCCATTATGCGAGTTGGCACAATGAATGGCTGTGCCACATACAATTTTTGGTGAGTCTTGGTTTCCCCGACGGAAATTTTTAGAATGTGTTTTCGTTTGGCTATAATTCTTCTAAATGATATAGAGGTTAGATATATGTCTATTTTTGTTTTAAAAAGGTCCTTGAAGTAATGTGAATAAACAACTGCTCTGCCCAATCTCAATTGTATTATAAATGCAAAAATTATAAAATGAGAACAGTTGATATCACAAATTATTTACGAAAAATATCATAAGTTATATTATAATTGTCCAAATATTATGTAGGCGGTTTTCTAAAATGGGAACAGTTGTGATGAGAATAGTTTTTGTGCCTACGATGTCATCGAAAACCCACTATGCTTTGCTTTTAACAAACCTATTTAAAAATTTTGTTGCAAAAATAGGAATTACAAAGTGAGAACAGTTTATTTGCCAATTTACAAAATATATATGAAATGGGAGGATTTAAAAATTGTTAGATTTATATATTATATTATAAACCGAAAAGTGTGTATACGACAAGATAACAGTTCAACTGAGAACAGTTTTGTGCTGCCTTTTCCAATGGTATTGCCTCATTAACTGTACAAATGATGTGACTACAGTTTTTAAGTACGTTAATTTTATTGGACACTTCAGAAATAGTCTACTTATGAACAGTTTATACAGATACTTGTATATTACATATTTTATATATAGTATCCGTACTTGAAAAACTGTTGAACTGAATGATATTGCAGTTAATATTTAACGAAAGTTATACCCAAGCACCATGCCTCCCTGTACTCTCAACATTAATGCGCCTCTTACACTACAAAAATATATATTAATGATTTTCCAACTCATTTTCTTTCACAGTTTGCTTGCTGCCCACACCCGCCACAACATTCCTACCACTTATGCTGCCCACCACCACAACAACAACAGCAGCAGTGACAGTGAGCACTGGCCTGGCGGCGGCGGCGGCGGCCAATGAGCCAGCCGACACAATTATAGCACCCGATGTAATGGACCAATGTCCAATGGGTTACTTCCATTGCAATATTTCGGCGCAATGCGTGCCGCAGCGGCTGAACTGTGACGACAAGGCGGACTGTGATGATGCCTCGGATGAGTGGAACTGTGTCAATGATGTGGACGCGAAATTTTGGGATCATTTCTTTCGTAAGCAGCCATATGGGCGGCACGACGACGTGCCGGTGGAGACGTGCTGTAAGTGCCGGAGTCTAGCTGTACGATTATGGTTTTATATATGTGTGTGTATTTATGTATGCCTGTGCTTTTTGGAGTGTGTGTGTGTGCCGTTTGCCAAGTGGTATGAGTGACACTTAAATTAACAGTTATTGGCACTAATTGCCTTGCCACATGCAACGCCATTGAGACAATTGGCGCTGGCACTAAGTGATAGTTTGCCACTTAATTGCTTAGCAAAAGTAGTCTCACACTTTTCCCTTTATGTTTTCGGTCATTTATTTTACGGAATTATTGTGGGAAATGTTCTATGCTTTGTTGTTGCCGCAGGTTGATGACGTGCCATTCATAATAGCCTAAATATGGTATATTAAGTTTGCCACAAACTTTATAATATCCAGAAGCATCATGGGCGACGAGCTGAGTCGTTAGAGCCACATCGCTCTGTATATCTGTATACACGCAAATTAGTCTCTCAGATTCTGGGATATCGATCTAAAATTGTGCACCGGTTATTTTCTTCTCAAGATGCTTCTCTTTTATTGTAATCGTCGATATCGGACTGATATAGCTTATAGCTGCCATAGGAACGGGCCGACCAAAAGCAAGCGCTTGTATGGAAAAATTGTTCAATGAGATATCTTCATAAATATGGCATGAATTATTGTCCAAAATAACGATATAAACTCCGAACAAATTGTTGAGATCTCAAAAACATGTGCTGGTATGAAACATTTTTTATTTGACGAGAATCTTCATGCAATTTTGCATAGATTATTGTTCAAGACAATGCAATCCCCAAGAAAACTGTTCAGATCGGGCTACTATAGCATATGACTGCCATAGATATGCTGGTGTTCGATCGAAATCAAAATAAAGATCTTTTTATACCCTTTTATGCTACAACAAATACTTCTGTTAACCATATTATGGTCTCGATGCAGTTGAAAATTACGTTTTTTCTTGTTTTTCTTTCTTCTCTTTAGACTTAATTATTACAAGTATTCTCTGCGTTACTTCTTCATTAATTGCTTACTGATTTTCACATTTCTCATTTCCAGATTGGCTCAACAGCACCAATTTCAGCTGCCTTTGTCGCGGTGATGAGATTTTATGTCGCTTCCAGCAGCTAACGGCAATGCCCGCCAATCTGCCCGCCACGGAGCTGGCAATGCTGTGAGTATACTTCACCTATATAAATATACACCTATTCATACATACATATACGCTTACATGCATAAATACATACAATACATCTTTACTCACGCGCGTATGCTTGTGACACTGTTAATGCGGGATGAGCATCACAAATTGCCTATCATGCGCATAATGTCACTTGCCACTAACGAAAAAATACTCTACTAACGTCGAATAATTAAGTTTTTCTTTATTAAATAACTTTTGAAACTTTTGATTCCTGTCACTGCGCAGCCAGGCAATGCTCGCTCGTGTGAAATATCGCTTGTCACAATTTTATGAGTTTTTTTTCCTTTTTTGTGCTGAAGCATATTAAATTTTTTAGCGGTATTCTCTTTGTTGTAGCACACTTTTATTGATATAAAAATTAATTAACACATTGACTGTCATATTAAATTGCCTTTATCAATTAATATTTACTAAGGAAATATTTATACTTCCTGTTGCAGGGATTTAACTGGAAATAATTTCCCAAACATTGACGAACACTTTATTGCACAGCTGCCAGTGGTTGAGAGCCTGTAAGTATGAAATAAATTATTCAAACTATGTTATTCGCAGTAGAAAATTAACAGTTATTACAAAACTATTATTGCGGACAGAATTTGAAAAGTTCTCATTATTTGTAAAATATTTATGAAGTAGTATATAAATTTAACAAAAAAAAATATAGATATTTGTAAAATTTTTTT
>NW_017534775.1:481371-483124 GCF_001853355.1 Bactrocera latifrons
AGAGTTTTTTATTTTTTAATACTTTTTTCGGTTAATATTAAAAAAATATAAAGAGAACAATAGGATAAGATTTTTAATTGGCAATAGCACAATATTTTTTTAATAATAATTATTACATTTTTAAATATCTTTTTATTATTACATATTTTTTATTATTTCATATTTTGTTGTAGCACAGAATTTTCTATAATTTAGTTTTAATTTTTTTTTTAATATTTTGTTCTGTCGTAAGTTTTTGTAAATTTGTGAAGGTTATTGTAAAAAATATATTCGCCATAAAGTCATTTATCACTTTTTCGTACTCTTTCCACATGCTCCATGTAATAAAATGTAAAATTTAATATTAAATTAGTTTCGCTTGCATTGTAAATTCTGATCACAAAACCCTCAAACCACAAAACCAAGCTATGGCAACGAAGCAAACGTGTGGAAAATATTCAGACAACTGTGTGTTAACATGCTTATACACATACATAAGTACACATGCACACACAAGCATATGGTATTGTATGTATATGTATATGTACAGTCATAGATAGCTAAATATTAAACATAAATATATTATGTGAGATAGTTTTTTAAGAAAAATTAATAAAATGTATGCATGTTAAAGTTAAAAAACCTTTTTTTTGGGTTTTTTTTTTKKKTTGTAAAATATATATTATATCATATAAACACATATTTATTATAATATATATATTTATTTTTTTTTATATTATTATATATTTTTTCAACATTATTTATACCTTGTAGTCTTGTACTTATATAGAAGCAGTTATTTGCATTCGCTTTAACCAAGAATCATTTCCTCTTTTTTTAGTGTTCTTAAGTTTTGTTCAATCGAGCAGCTCGCACCCTACGCATTCCGAAGGCTCTCTGAGATACCATTGAAAACGCTGTAAGTATAACTTTTACTGATATATATGTTAGAAGTTAAAAAAATCGACCTTATGACTAGAAAACCTAAAACTGTGTGAAGTTTGGACAATTTTTTGTTGAAAAAAAGGAAAATTCCAAACTTTGTACATAAAAATTCTACAAAATTTGCTTTTAATCCCTTCTTACTGGACCTAGTCTTTATCGCCGACATAGGGCCTTTGGCATCTCTCGAAGAGTGCAGCAGAACCACTGTGTTTACGCTTTCAACGGTTTGGAGGTCCGAGTCTTCACAGACAGAGAGGTCCTACACGACGTTGCAAAGCGGGTTTGGCTGTAGCACTGCAACTACCGTGAACTGCTCTCTTCCCAGCAGAGGAGTGGCCGCCACTTCTCCCTTCGATGTTTGGGCTGATATGTCAGCCCGTTTTCTTTCTAGTGTTTTATACCTACCGCCTGGTAACTCATTAGCAGAAGTAGATATACACCCTCTTCTTCAGTGTAATATTCAAAGCATGTTACCAGGAAGAGTAGAGTGTATCCATATGTATGTGCGGCTTTAGTTAGACGCCGCCTGCTCACATCATCAAGACCTACCCTAGAAACCAGCACAAGCCAGCAGCGACGTCCATTGCCCAGCCGGCACCCGGTAGGAGTATATACATAGCTACAAGGATTTTCGCCAGCTATGAATAAAGCATTACTAAATATTAATTTTAAAATATCTTTCGAGTAAAGATAAAATTAAAAAAATCTGTGAAAGGTTTTCTGAATAGAGAGTAAAAAACACAAACAGTTAAATAAACAAAAAAAGTTATGGAAAAAATAGTTTTTTTAATTAATTTTTTTTAATAAAAAAGTATACATGCATACATAT
>NW_017534775.1:483162-488971 GCF_001853355.1 Bactrocera latifrons
ATTGTTATTATACATTTTTTTTGTCTGTTTTTAATTTTTAATACATTTTTTTTACTAAAATATTTTTAAACTTCCTTATTTAGAGCATTTTTTATTATTTAAAGACGTATTAATTAACGCATATTTTTAAACTTATGTCTTTCTCTCTTTAAGCTATTTGGATGAGAATAAAATCACCAACCTACCGGAAAATTTATTTTCGGCGGAAAATTCCCTAAAAACGCTGTGAGTATAAATATTTCGTAATATAAAATATTATTAAAATTTTTGGATTTTTGGTATTTAAAAATGTTTTGCTTATCGTAATTATAGATATATTCAGTACCTTTCAATAAATTATGTATTTTAAATGCTAAATTATTTCTGAAACAAACAAAAAATTTTAGTGATTTTTTGCTCCATTATTTCAACTTCAATATTGCTACATATTATTCTCTTGTTAACTATATTATGTATTTATATGAATATTTATTTATATTAAGTATGTTTACTTAATTTCTTAATTGTGAAAAAACGTACAAAGATAATATTTTAATTTTAAATTAAAAAATATGCACTTTAGTGCAATCTATATTGTTATTAAAATTTCATAAATATGTCTTCCTCGCAAATAATTAATGTTAGTTGCGTACACATTTTGCTTGCCTCATTAGTCAAAAGTGTTTGCTCAAGTGGCACTCATATGAAAAGTGAATGAGCTTCAACTAACCGTAAAATCGTGCCTTTGCATACACTCTATTAATCATTTCTTTACAAGTGGTTCCTTTCATTTTGTACGCTTGAAACACAAGCGCCCACACACACACACAGACACTAGAGCGCACCGTTAGAGGTAATTATGCGTAAAATATGTGTCCTTTTGGCATTTACAACGGCGCACGCTTTACCAGACACCTACACAGCTACCAGCGTACAAGTTTGCGGTTTATTGTATCAAACGTGCGCCAGCGCTGTGCATGTTACGTATACGGCACGCCGCACGCGATACTTGATTTCTCACTTTAACAAGCGCAGCAAACGCAATATTGTTGTTGTACAATATTTATGGTTAATTAATAAAAAGTGTGCCACAAAGCGTTGTTGCCGTCGTTGTTGTGGTGAAATCGCTTAATTAGTCGAAAGTTGCGTATACGCCATGGCGCAACGCGCTACTAAAATACAAGAAAGCGTGTGTGCGCTGCAGTAAAAGTGACATTTCACAGATAACACTATCAAATTACGCCGTTTATGACTTAAGTTGCAGCAAATGTGTGCCATTTTAGTGAAATGAGTGCAAGACGAGCGTGTATTTCTGCACTTTTCATTGAAAAAACTACACGTGACATGAAATATACACAACAATAACGTGTGCTATACATAGATTGGTGTTATGTTTTTCTGAAATTGCATAAACGGCGACAGTGTTTTGCATATAAATGTCCGTTATAAGCCATTTAAGCTCCAACTAAATGCACTAGCCGGCAGTGAAATGCTTACTAACTGAAATTCTATGCACATAAATGTGGCCGGACTTGATGTCTATGCATGGTTTCATACTGCGCTGCATTTCTGTATGCGATACTATGCCTGTTCGGTATAAATTGCGCTCTTGTTTCCGTCTACGTGGTGTCGCCTGTCTTTTATAGACCGCCTTTGCATTACTTAAGCTCTGCAACTACGCCTGCAATTTCACTTACGTACACACGCACAGGTCTTTAGTTGTTGCTGCTGTGTTTTGTCGGCCATTTCCGTAGTCATAAATGTCAGACACAAACGCATCGTAGTCATGAAGATATTATTTCCAAGTAATTTGTGTTCTCGTTTGTACAAAAGTATTTCTTCCATTTGCATTTTTCTTTGCTTTTCAGTATTTTTTAAAATTATGAACAAAGTCTTACTATTTTTTGCTCATAGTAGCGTAAATGCTCAGCGTGACGATCTGACTATCTCTTTGTCTTTATATGGCTGAAGTACTCTCTCAATATTTGAGATATCGATATGAAATTTGCACACATCATTTTGTCCCCAAAAAGCCGCTAATTTGTCAAATACGCCGATATCAGACTTCTATAGCATATAGCTACCATAAAAACCGAGCGTTCGTAATCAAGTCATTGTATTGAAAACTTTTTAACTCGAAGACATTTCTTCACGCAATTTGACATAAATTATTCTCTAAAACAATGGTTCAGATCGGACCACTATAGCATATAGCTGCCATACAAACTGATCGATCAACCAAAATCTTGTATGTAAACTTTTTTTGAAGCAAAAGAGTTCTAAAAGTGTGGAGGCAGCGTCCCTTCCAGTAGTTTTCAAAGATTGTTTGTTCAGATTTCTTTCAGTTCTTAAAGCGCCACAATAAGTTCAACTTTTCCAGAGTTATCTTCTTTGCTGACAATGCTTTCTGCCATGCAAGTTAAAAAGAATAATTTCATACTTATGTATACTTTGATATAAAATAATTTTAGTTCCAAGAAATCTTTCTATGCGTCTCTGTTCGTGTGCTTTCTCAACTATCATAAAAATTCAGAATTTGTGTCAACAATCTACTAATTTATGCTAAAACTTTAGCTTTACAAATTCCGTTGGTAGAGCACGTGATTATACTTTTAAATTTTACTAGGAAATCTCATGTGACTTTGCTTTTAATTTCTATGAGCGCCAACTTTTATCAAGCAGCACATGAGTTAGCATAATCATGAAGGAAAACTTTTCATAAATGCTAATAAAAATGTCATTATTACTTGGAGAAGTAATTAACTTCCCCACCTAATATACTAAATTACTTATTTTGTCACGCAAATTGCATGTGTGTTACTCATACCCACCGGTGTACCAGTCTTATATGGCCGTACAAACTGCACGTGCCTCAAGATATGCAATATAAAAAGCGAAATGTGGCCCCCTTGTAACTGTAGTCGTCAGCTACACACCACACACACACAAATCCACGTACCGCCATTGTATCGCTGTTCGTGAAGAGTAAATAACAACCTTTACTTTACAGATTCCTGCACAAAGGACACACAATTTGCCTAAATCATAATTATAATGACCTGTCATACTTGTTATTAGCTAGTCAACTCGCTTGACTACAATAAAATTGCCTCAACAAAGCTGGAGATTTTACAAATTTGTACTTGTGGTTGCAGTTTGAAACTTAATTCTGGAAAAATAGTGTCGGCATCGTCAGTTGTTTGCACCGATTTCGTGTTGCGCGTGGGCCAAAGTAGCCGAGAACGTGAAAGTTTGGGACGCATTTGTTCGGCGGTTAGCAGTGGGCGGTTCTACGCCCACAAGCAGCCCGTGCCATTGTTTGCCGCGCAATTGTTGTGCGGTTTAGTTTATGAACTTGCAATGCTGAACTGCACTTATCTACAAGCGAGTGGAATGACGCATATTTCTTGGCACAAACTTGCTGCGTTTTGTTGTTGTGGTGCCCAAACACGATTCAAACAAGTTTACGTTGACACTGTTGGCTAAATTTTAATTTCCGTTAATTGGTTGCATAATTCAATTAAAGTATTGATGTAGAGGAGAATGTTTAAAGCGAGACTTGCAACCAGTTTAACAAAACAAATTTAATAAAATTTATAAGAATATTTCTTTACAATCGTTTTAGGGAAATTTAGGCTCGAAAATATTTTCAGCTGCTTCAGCACCGAAGCTCTAATACCCTTTAAAGGGGCAATTTTAATAGCATAAAATGATCTAAAAAGATTTTTATCTTGATATTGATTGATTTGCTTCTAATATGAACAATTTATTGGTAGATTGAAGTTTGCCTTAGACAAGAATCCATGATAATTTTCTTGAAGATCAACCGGTTGCTTTGTATGGCAGTAATATCTTATGGTGTTGTCATACGGTTCCGAGTAATAAGAAGTTTCTCGGGAAAACAGAACGTTTACAACTGTTTTTCTAAGAGACAAATGCCTTTCAGTTTACATTTAGCCAAGTTAACAACCTGTATTTACCTTTTATGGGGTCAGCGACCCATTTCTTTACGTTATGAGGTCAACGATGCTTATTTATATGTTGCCGAGGTCATTGACCCCTTCGTTTACATTTTATGAAGTCAATGACCTTTTATATTCAGCGAAGTTAACAACCTTTGTTTAAATTTAGCCAAGTCAACAACCATTGCGTCATTGACCCTTTTGTTTACATTTTATGGGTCAGTGACTCCTTTTTCACATTTTATGAGGCCAATGGCCCACTTGTTTACATTTTATGAAGTCAATGACCTTTTTGTTTATATTCAGCGAAGTTCACAACCTTTGCTTACATTTCACAAGGTCAGTGACCCATTTTTTTACACTATGTGATCCAATTGTTTACATTCGGTCGAGTAGAAATTTGTTTTTAAATATGTTTTATAATTTTTGTTAGCATTTATAACGTGAGAAGGGTATATTCGGTTTGTCATGTAGTTTGCAACCGCCAGAAAGAAATTGCGGACACCCTTTAATACGAAACGCTCATACTATTATATGTTAGGTAAAAAAGACAGTTTTGGGTACTGGCGTTCACATCTTCGGTATCTGAGGACTTCAACAGTGATGTTCCGATCTCGACAATTTTCAGGCTTGAGATGACACACTTAAAGGCACTTTGTGTGCAAAGGTTAATCTCTGTCAGGTATAATGGAAAGTGAGTGAATCAGCTGGAATTTAAAGTTGTGTTATATAGATTTTTTATTATATTTTGAAATATAATTATTATCGGTTATTACCGATTTTACCTTTTCCAATGAAATGTGACCTGACATCGAGAAAACCAGTTAGTGTGTTGCCACCGGTTTCAAAAACGGTTTTATTTATTTTTGATTATAAAATTTTAATTTAAAATATAAAAGTTTTTAGGAACACATACGACACGAAAATAGTTGCCACCTATTATTTATAACTTCTAATTTCTAATTTAATTCTTTAACTAATTTCAATAATGAAAAATAGATATCAAATAAAACAGATTGTATAACATGTGTCTTTAATGCTGCCACCTGTTTCATAAAAACTGCATTAATTTATTTTTTCTTTATTTCAATTTTTTTTCAAATAGTATCCAAATTTGAGTAATAAATGTTCTTTCCGTTCCAGCATCGTTTCAGGAAACCGCATAAAAGAACTGCATAACTACGATTTTCAACATTTGGAGCGTTTGACTGAATTGTGAGTATATGTTATCGTTAACACGGTGTATTTTCAAATACTCACAGAATATTTAAGTAACTGCGCTTAAAATTATACACCGAAGCACATCCACAACCATTAAGGCAACATTTTAGCTCAAGATGATTTTAATGAAGACAAATTATAGAATTGCCATAAATCATTTTCTTTCGATATACTTTGAAGTACAGTAGGCTCTTAAAAGGCATATTTACAACTACATACATATACGTATATTTACACACATACATGAGCATTTATGTTGGCTTATAGAATTTGGAAGAATCGCAAGTTTCTTTAACTGTACTTTTTTTTTTTGTTGTTGTTTGTTTGCAGAGACCTGCGCGGCAATCGTATTGAAACCTTTGAAGCGGATGTGTTTGGCATGCTGCAGAGTCTGGAAGTGCTGTAAGTAAGAGGGGATTACCAGATAAATAGCAAAGAAGAGTGGGGGGGGGTGGAACAATAAATAGGGGAAATGTAATTTCTAGCTAGTAAATAAGTACTGAGCATTTGCTACATGTTAGAGCACTTAGGTAGGCAGTTGCGGTGGTGATCAGGAGGATATGTATGTAGTTATGTATACAATAATTTTTTTTACAAAAACTTTATTATTTGTTAGAAAATATTAAAAAAACATCTTTTTTTTATAA
>NW_017534775.1:489782-506528 GCF_001853355.1 Bactrocera latifrons
TTTTTATATGTATTATTTTTATTAGTTTTTTTTTCTTTTTAAGACCACATTTATCAAAAAAATGTGACAAATAATTGTCATCATATTGAAGAGCTTTGCTTTTATCCAATTATGTCAACAAGCAACTCGAGCGACCACATGCGTGAAAATACTAAAAAAATCAATTTATAAAGCGCTAATGGCTTGTATTTATTTTTGATTGATTGATGATAAGTAAAAGTGAAAGCATTACCCACAACCGCTTGCCTGCTTTCAGTCGGCTCAAAATGTATGAAAATGCAAAAATCAAAGCGCGAAATGTTGCTGACTTTTGTTAAGTAGAAAGAAATTGCGAAAAAACTCAAAAATGTGTTTCAGAAAATGTCCGTCACACTTAAGCGCTGAAAAGAGTAAATTAATGAAATGCTCCTTTTTTACACAAAGTGCATAGTGTCCGCGATTATCGGCGCAAACGTGACCTGTGTTCTCAGTGAAATAAACGCCAGCATAATTGAATGTCGCTACTAAATTACCGTTAGAGACGCCAAAAATTTAAATATTGAATGTTAAATGTTCGGTATTTACGCAAAATGGCAGGCTGTGCTTATGCATAATTTGAAAATAGTCATTTATTTGCACAAACGACTAATTGCGTTTGTACGCAAGTGAAATTTGTTGCTTAAAATTATTTGTTTTATTTAGTTTTACAAAATTCAAAAACTTCCTGTAATGTAAATAAGTATGTGTGGGCGGGGAAATAGCCGAGAACATTGTGCTACATTTGAAAGGCGAAAAGAGGCGTTGTTATTTTTGCTATTTAATATTTTTTTTAAATTCATTCCGATCCAGTGTTGCCAGGTATTTAAAATTTGCTTAATCTTCTTTTATACTCATATTTTATTGAAATAAATTGAAATAAGCGGATTAAAAATTAAATGTGAATAATAGCGCAAAGGAAAAACAACGTAATTAGAAGTTACTAATTGAAGCCAAAATAAGAAAAATTCGGTTGCGACGAGGATATAATATCTTTTATAAGAGATTTTCTTATGGCATAAAAGTGTATAAAAAGAACATTATTTTGATTTTGATACTTCAGTTTGTGTGACAGCTATATGCTATAGTGAAACGATCATAAACATTTTTTCGGGTATTGTACTGTGGACTTCGACGGTAATCCACGCTAAATTTCATGAAGATATTGTGTGAAAAAAAAGAGTTTTCCTCACAAAGACTAGATTCGAATCGATTAGTTTGTACGGCAGCTATATGTTATAGTAGTCCGATCTAAATAATTTTCGCGAAGATTGACCGGTTAACTTTGGGAATGATCTATGTCAAATTTTGTGAAGATATCTTTTGAAAAAAAAAAAAAACTTTTCCGTACAGAGATTTTTATGTTTAATGTTTTAGTTTGTATGACATCTATATGCTATAGTGCTCCGATATCGTCAGTTCCCACAAGTGAGCAGCTCTTTACAAAGAAAAGCATGTGTACTAAGTTTAAGATTGAAATCTTAAATTATTGTTAAGGTTAAGGTAAAGCTAGAGGAATATTTTAAGATTGGGTTGGGGATATGTTAAAGTTAAGGGTAATGTAAGGATAAAGTTAAGTTTAAAGTTAGGTTCGTAATTGGTTAATTTAAATATGGGTAAAAATTTCGTATACCTTTTAGGAGTACATATTTATTCTTCTTCTTGTAAAAGTCTTTTGTTTATTTATACTTCATTTGTCTTACTTTGTAAACTAACTGCACACACACTTGCTTAACTTTTCGGTAATGCACTTATCAGTTTCACATATTTTCCTATTTTACAGTTACCTCAATGAGAATCACATCCATCAGATCCGTCCGGGCATGTTCCCGGTGCTCACAAAGCTGCACACTTTATCGCTGGCGCACAATCGCATCGCCGACATCGAACGGAATTCGTTTACATTTCCGCGGTTATTGCATTTGTAAGTATGTGTGTGTGTGTGTGTGTGTGTGCGTTTGCATAAATATTATTTAACAACGTCGGGTGAATGTTACGCCAGTTATCGTATGGATGTGTGTGGGCGAGTGGGTGCGCGGATGCGTGTGTAGTTAGGGGGACTGAAAGGAGGATTAGAGCGAAATAGCTCACTTAAGTACACAAAGCTCCAAATTTGTGTACGCGTATTATTACAAGCATTACAGTTGCAGCTGTGTGAGTGCTTATGCTTGCGCTCCGACACATATGCAAATGCAGATTTTAGCTCCCAAAATATTTTTCCGCACACACATGACCCTCTTTGGGGTATGCCGGCATATGGCAGTGCACATGCACTTAGAAATAGCTTAAATATGTGCTCTTGCGCATACTTTCAATTTTATTTGCTTGATGGCGCACCCCTCGCGAAATGCTTGGTAAACTAGCGCGTACATAAGACAAGCACATACACAGAGATACATTTATGCGAACAGTTAGCGGAAATTCACACACAAATATTTAGCGTGGTAATCGGCAAATATTTTCAAATATTTCAATGCAGTTGTTGTTGTAGATACGATGAAGCAATTGTAAACACGTAACGGTATGCACACATATCTCATCCTGCTGCCAACAAGCTGGCAGTGCATCGCATTCGTTCAAAAGAAGAGCCTCTTAAAATCTCCAATTTCGGCAGTTTATTGTCTCAAATATTATTTCTAAGAAATTTAGATTTGTTTGTCTGCGCAAATGCACATTTTCATTGTTTGCAAGCATATTTTGTCTTTGTTTTACCGTACATAAATCGTTCATTCCGTATTTGTATTTTTACACATTTTCTTTTGTTCCATTCTTTTCTCTGCAGATTTTTAGCTGGCAATCGACTGTCAGTGCTGCGAGCACGTACTTTTTGCCCACTTCGGCTGCTGCAAGGACTGTGAGTATACATTTGAAGTACTTTTGTATAATTACCTAGTCATTTGCACTGAAATTGTGCTACTGTTTGAGCACAGAGTACCAAGTATCAAGTGTTTTTGCTCCTGAGCGTGATTTATGGCTTTAGCTAATGCTTTTTCCGCATATATTGATGACAGAAATTAACCTGCATGAATCTTAAATGGTATGACGTAACATATTGTGGTCAGAATAAGGATACGACTTTCGTTGAGGTTGAATTTAAGTTGAGTTGAGGTGGTAGTTGAAATTTAAGTTAAAACTCAAGTTGAGTTGAGGTAGTAATTGAAATTCTGGTTGATGTTATTATTGAGGATGAAGGTGATTTTGATGTTTCGGTAGGTGTTGATGTTGAGTTTGAGTCTACATTTGAAATTGAAGTTGAAATTCAGGTTAAAATTTAGGTTGATGTCGTTGTTGAAGTTGAGGTTGAAATTGAAATTTAAATTCGGTTTTCAGTTGGGGTAGATGTTGATGTTGAAGTTGAAAGTCTGGTTGAAGTTGAAATTAACCTCAATGCTGAAATTGAATTTAAAATTCAGATTGAAATTGAGGTTGCGGTTGAGGTTGGGAGTTGACGTTGAAATTCTAGTTCTGGTTGATGTTGAGGTTTGAAGTTGAAATTAACGTCGATGCTGAATTTAAATTTAAAGTTCAGGTTGAAATTGAGGTAGAGTTTGGTAGTGAGGTTGAAATTGAGACTCACGTCGATATTGAAATTTATGTTGAGGTTGAAATTGAAGTTGAAATTAACTTCGATGTTGAAATTAAATTCGAAATTCAGATTGAAGTGGATGTTGATGTAGAAGTTAAAATTGAATTAAGTTGATGTTGAGGGTGACTTTCGAAGTGAAGTTGAAATTGAAGTAGAAAATCATGTCGATATTGAAATCGAAAGTAAGGTCCAAGCTGAGGTTGAGGTTCGTGGTGAGTTTGAAATTGAAATTCATAACGATGCTGAAATTGAAGGTGAGTTTGTGATTGAGGTTGAAATTGAATTTGAAATATATAACATGTTGAGGTTGTGGTTAAGGTTGAAACTCATATTTATCTCGAAATTGCGGTAAATTGATGTTTGAAAATAGATTTAACTGTAAACTGTAACTGTAAAAACTGCGTAAATTTATCATCACCGTACATAAGAAAAAAAAAATGTCCAAAATTCCTACACACTTAAAGAAGGAAGAATCCGATACATAGCAATAATATTTATTAAATAAGAGACAACTTTAAAAATAGACTTGTTGAGATTAGGTTGTGGAATTTCAAGTGCGATGAATTGACAAGTTCTTCAATCAGCGTAATGCTTTGTTTGTTGTCCATTAGGAAATGAAATTGATATCTATTTATGTATGTGTATATGTAGTATACATTCAAGCTGTGCAGACGTGTTAGATGCCTGCAGGTACTTGGATAAAGTTGAAATTCAATTTGAGCAATTTTCATTCAGTTAATGTTCCAGTTTTTTATAAAGTGTCAATAAGTGTAAACGACAATTTGAGTCTGAAATGTTTTATGTTTTCTCGGCATTTAGTTGCAGGCCATTACTGGTGAAATCTGATAGCGGCAATTTGATTAGCAAAGAAATTTCGAACTGGAAGTTTCTGTTTACAGGCCCCCCGTCTTTCAAATTTAATATGGAATAGTATAAGAAATTTACGGAGACAAAATTTCCAATATTCTATATATATTTAATTTTATCTAAAATTTAAACTTGTATGCATGTGTTTTCGCACTTCCCATACAAGAAATGCACGATATTTTCATGGCCACTGAGGCGTATACGCAACCTACGAATTGGCACACAGCCACTATGTGCCAGCCATACTAAACAAATGCCAAAGCGTAGCCGACTAAAGCAATCGAAGAATTGTGTGGCGTACGTACTTTGAAATTCTTTAATGTTAGCGTCAGTCTCAAAGCATAGTTTCAGGCGTATTATCCCATACATGCGTTGTATTTAGGCGAACCGACGCCAAATTTCTTAAACGTCAAGTGCACATTTTTTGTTTAGTAATAATACGCATATTCAAGGGCGTTTGGCGAAACATTAAGTTCAAAGCAAATGAAAGCAGGGATTCGTAAGGTTAAACACGTCGCTGTTGTAGTGTGTATGTGTGTGTCATGCAGATCAATGCTGACGGCACGTCAATGTCAATACAATTGGAAAAACACATGGCCAATGCTGTGCCATAGGCCATTGCTATGATAATATTAGGGTGAAGATAAAAGAAACAGGTTACGCTTTTTGGCTACAAGTTGCGTGGTCTTTAAAGGATAAAGAAAAATAATGCGAAAAGTATATTTGATGCGAAGCTACAGATCAGCAGCTGAAGGTCACATGAACAACTTATAGCTTAGCAAATGTTTATTTGTGAGCTTTTTCCTCGAGCCTTGCCACCTTTTAACCATCCTTATCTATTTGTGGGCCCGCTTTGGTTGTGGCAGCTGCTGAAGATTGATAAGCTGTTGCCGCATGGTATTTACCCGCTGGTATCATAGCCTAGCTTCGTGGACCCAACCACTCCCTTTTGACAAGATTTTTTCGCTTTTCTTTTGGCAAACATGGCGATAATAGGCAATCAATAGCAAATTGGATTTCGTAGATTACATTCGGTGGCCAAGGCGGCGGCAAGAGAGCGTAAAATTGAAGTGAATAAGATACACATACCTGCTTTCCTAAATCAAACATAAGTAAGGCGTTAAAAATGTTGGCAGCAAATCATGAAATGTTGTGTATTTGTTTTTTTTTTAGTTATATAAACAAGCTTGTGTAACAAAAAGAGCTATGTGTTACAAAATTCGCTTGTTTATGTTTTCTACAAGCTGCTTAAATTCATTGAGCTGTAAACGTTTTCACAATTGGCTTTATGTATTTGGAAGCTTTGAATGGCTTTTGGTGCACATTTTCTTAACATTGAGCTCACACTTTTTATTTTATGCTTACAATTTTATTTGAATTTTTTATCTTCTTTATTTTTACTTTTTATTATTAATTTCTGACATGTTGCACGTGACTTGTTGTGTACCACGTCTGACTCTTGTCATCAATTGTTAAGCATGTATTAGTATTTTTTTCCAATAAAAGCTTAACAGAGATCCTCTGGAGCCATTTTAAAGCTTATACGTTTCTCTGTCTATCATAACTTCGAAACATGTAGCTTGTAATCTTCACAGCTGAATCCATGTAAATATCCAAAATAGCCTCTTAGGTTTTAGGATATCGATCTGAAATTTCGCACACGTTATTTTCTTCCAAAGAAACTCCTCATTTGTTGAAATTGCCGATATCGAACCACTATAACATATAGCTGCCATACAAACTGGACAATCGAAATAAAGTGCATATATGGCAAGTTTTTTTCGTTTAGAGAGTTATCTTCACGAAATTTGGCATATATTTTATTCCAAGCTAGCCCTACAATTTCCAAACGAATTGTTTTGATCGGCCCACTATAGCATATAGCTGCCATGCAAACTGCTCGACCAAAACCAAGCCTAAGATCTTTTTATTCGCTTTAATGCTGTAAAAAATACACCTGTGAAGGATCTTATAGCCTCGGTGTGGCAGGAATTAATGCTTTTGTGTTTTTATTTATCTTTATTTTTCACTAAGAGTATTAAAAATCCTTAGAAGCTAGTATTTGGAAGCTTAACCTTTAATGTTTTCTTTCAGTCCATTTCCTTTTCCACTATAGGATAACTTCTCGCCGCTGCAAGTTTCTATATTGTTTTAAATTTTCTTTCATGTGAAATTTAGTCTGTTTGAAAAAGAAAAAGGTTGCTGATTGTGGCGTTGAAAGTCATGCATGGCCATATACACTAGACTCAAATTCGTATACGTATTTTTATTCAGATGCATTAACTAGACGGCTAACGGTGGCTTGTGTCTGATAGCTTGTGGCTTTAGTCCAATGATTTTCATTTCGAGCTGTTTCTGCTTTGCCTGCATAATCTGCATTTTCTATACTTTTTCAACATGCTCTCTTCCGCCAGGCACCTGAACGACAACCGCTTGGCGCACTTTGAGTTGGACGCCTTCGATTGTATGCAGAATCTCACATCGCTGCTGCTAACGGGCAATGAATTCAAGACATTGGATCCGCGTGTCTTGCAGAATCTAACCAATTTGAATTATATGTGAGTAGTGCAATATATAATACAGTGTCTGCATACATAGCGTACTTGCGTGTGTGTGCTCAAGTGCAACGCCTTAGCAGTTTATATGCCTTGCCAAGCTGCTGAGGCATTCACTGCCTGCGCCACACGCCCTGCCGCTGTGCAAATGTTGACTTCTTACTCGATTTCATTTCTCAATGCCACAGCAAATGGCAGACAGCTGTCCTTTTCCCTCTGCCTTTATCGATATCTCTGTTTACTTTGTTGCAGCTACTTCTCGTGGTTCCATTTGTGTCGTGCCGCTCTGCATGTGCGCGTCTGCGAGCCGCGTGGCGATGGCATTAGCAGCACTTACCACTTGTTGGATAATCAAATATTGCGCGGCAGGTAAGTGCAAGCGTGGCTAAAGGGTGCATATTTACGGTTATTTTAAGCATATACTGAGTAATTGAAAATGCATAGAGGAGAAGGGACACGAATTGCATCACTTCAAGAAAGGAGGTTGCGTCAGATAGTCTTTAATGAGTTTTGTGGGCCACCCAAAGTGCCTCTTTTAATACGTTAGGGGTGAATTTAAATTTATGTGATCCTGGAACGGCTTTCTACTGCACCCTAACAAGCTCATTTCTACTGGAAACTATTGCAATATTTTTTTCCTAAATCTTCCTAACATTTAGAATCAAGTTCTTGTTAGGAAAACTCTTTTAGTTGACAAGATAGTCTCAAGAAATTTCGCAAGGATTATTGTCTAATTTATTAATATATTATCTACAAAAAAATTTTAGATCGGTTGATTACAGCATATATCCGTCATATAAATTGAACATTTAGAATCAAGTTCTTGTAGAGAAAATTTAAACCTGTGAAGAAATAGCATACTATTTTTCGTTTTTGCTTATTAGGTAGCATAATGACATTTTATCTTCTTCCATTAACGTCAAATCGCATTGTCTTTTGAGTTGTAGTCATAGCAAATAAAAATTGGAATTAGGTATAAAGCCAATGCCATCACGTTTAGAATTCGAAGCTTTGAGTAAATTGATATTTTTATACACATTCACATATATTTTTATAGATTTGCTTTTATTCCGCTGCTGCCAAGCAAATTGAAGTAAACTACTTGATGTTAATTATACGCCATGGCAGCCAAAACAAATACTTTACTGATTATCTTTTTCCTTCAACTTAAAAGAGCACCTGACGCTCTCAGCATGCAAATTAGATAATGAAAGTATTTCCGGCATCTTTTCCTGCCCTCATTCCCATACTTTTCCACCATTTGGTGAACCTTAAAAAGGTAACAAGTGCTAAGTTACTTCAAAAGATATATCTCCGCCAAACACGTACGCGCAACAAAAGGCAAATATGAACTAAATGTAACGCTAAGCATTTAGCTGGTGGCACAATAACAAATAACGCCAGCCTCGCACGTGCTGGATCTATTTGCCAGCTGTTGACTGACAAAGCGCAAGACAAATAAGCGGGACACCACACTACAAGCGAAAAATTGTGTTCTCAAACTAAAAGTTTCGCGGACGTGTTGTAAATTTTCAGCGTAGCAAAAAACTTTGCTTAGAAAAACTGAAATATTTTTACAGTGTTTTTGTTGTTTTTATATTTTTATTTATTTTTTTGTTATTTGATGGCTTGCTGACTGAAAAGTTTATGCGGCGAGCAGCTGACGCCCGGAAAAGTGAAAGTTAACGCACTTCAAGTTCAGTAACTAAAATTGTATTAAATGTTAAGGCGTTTCCATTATAAAGGGTGCCTCTAGACGAAGTTTGTTCACTAATATAAATATTTAATACGAAATATGGACATTAACACTTGCGATTTATTAACTTTTTATCATCTTTGCGCGTTGACAGTGTGTGGGTAATGGCCTTTGTCGCCACCGTCGGCAACCTGCTTGTGCTGCTTGGCCGCTACTTTTACAAATCGCGCAGCAATGTGGAGCACTCATTGTATCTGCGTCATTTGGCCGCTAGCGACTTCCTCATGGGCATCTACTTAACGATAATTGCTTGTGCGGATATTAAATTTCGCGGCAAATACATTTTCTACGATGAGGCATGGCGACAAAGTGTTTGGTGTGATTTCTCGGGTGAGTACGCACACTGAGTGCGTGGTGGCGAGTTTTAGAAGAAAGAAACAAAGTGCAATGAAAAATGGTAATTTAAATACCAAAAAATTGAGAAATCATTGAAAAAATTAAAAAATATTTTTAAAAAATTAAGGAAAAAAGAATTGAAGGATTAAGTGAAAAAAATAAAAACTATTATAAAAAAATTTAAAAAAAATGATAAAGAAAAAAAACAAATTTTAAAAAATTAAAAATAATTAAGAAAAAAAAATAACAAAATTTTCAAAAATTAAAACTAAAATAAGAAAAAGACTTAAAAAAAAAATTAAAAACTTGGTATCTTAAAAAAATATTCAATAAGCTAAAAGTAAAAAATTATCATTATCCTCATCTATCACTCACAATTACATGCGTAAACACAGTGTAAACTCGCTGTGAAAGGCCATCAAATGTTTATTGAAATTTCGTGCACAATTTTGTCCATCCATTGTTTGCATTTACGTGATTCGCCTTATTTTTGTCATTGCTGTTTACACTTTGCTGTTTTTATATGCCGTTTCCAGGCTTCCTCAGCACATTCAGCTGTCAATCATCGACTTTGCTGCTAACATTGGTGACATGGGATCGCCTGATGTCCGTGACACGTCCTCTAAAGCCACGCGATAGCGGCAAAACGCGGTAAGTAAACAATAAATCAGTACTACAGAGTGACTCTTCTCTCCTGAGAAGAAGTGAGAAATGATAAATTGTAAGTAGGACGTGTGTCAAAGTGCAAATTGCTCCTGCGTGTTAAAGGCAACAAGTTATGTTAGTCATTTGTGTATTGATGAAAATTTTCAGTCACAAATAAGTCGTAAATATTTCAGAAGATCTCCGAGAACTTGTTAAGAAATTCAATTAAAGTTATACTGGGAAATATTTTAAAGTTCCTAAACTTTATTCTGACAACTTGACACTTCTTGATGCGAAAAGCTGTAGCTAAAATGAAACATAAACTTCGTCTGCGCCGAAGCTGTAATACCCTTCACGTAAAGAAAACTTAGCTTCTTTTGGCGTCATCCAACGGCCCAAGAAACGTACTGTTTCGTCGGGGTCGGACCAAAGGGAGACGTGGACAGTGTCATGCGGGGACCAATTGCTCGAAGGACATATATTGGATATGTCAGGATCTATTCTGGATAAGTAGGAGCTGAAACTGCTACAATATTCAGAAAGAAGCTGCGCAAGCGTCACTCTCTTTTCTCGCGGCAACTCGAGCTCTACGTTCGCAATGGGTGGTGATTTGACTTCAAGTACGCTATTTACTGAAAGGAAGTCGGTGACGGTGTTGATAATGCTACTGTGAATGGCGGTCAGTGCTTGTCGGAAGTGAGTTACGTCCGAAGTCTGATCGGCGTCTTGTCTGATGTCATCGACGTAGTTGAGGAATGGCCGCTTGATGTTTCTACGAGGCAAGTCTGCTCCAAGCAGGTGACTGTAAGGTTGATTTCTGCGAAAGCACGCCAGCAGAAACTGTTTAGAGAGGAATTCATAATGCTCCTTAACTGGGAGTATATGGGCCTCACTATGCAGGTGTTCGATAGGAGATGTCATGAGGCATCCTGTCGTAGTTTGGAGCTTCCTCCTCTCCATTTCTTTGCATCCAGGCGACCATATTGGTACGGCATAGTTAAGGAACGGCCGATCGATTGCCTTGTAAGTTACATTTGCTGGCGGCTAGCGACTTGAGGATTTTCTTGCGGTTGCGTACTTTGGCGATAATCGCGGTCGTATGAGGAGTGAAGCTGCTCCGATTTCCAGTCTTAATCTTGACACCATCGACTGCAATATTAAGGTCAAGGCTGTACTCCTTCATTCAGTTTGTAAATATGGTCGCTGTGGGGGTTCTCCCAACAGCCTGTTCTAAGCACCGGAATTAAGCCGGATTCTATCCGGCCAAGGGTCATTAATTCGGAGATCTAACCCCGTTTAGATCGGGTTATAAAGAGGTCGCTTATACCGGTTTGGACTGACTTATAAAAAATCGGTTATGAATTAGCTCACAATACCAGCGCTTATATGAAGACAAGTCTAACATTGAGTTTTATTTTATTCGTTTATTTAAATCCCTTAAATCATTTAAAAGGAACTTTTTGAACTCTATGGACAGTCATAATTCTAGGCCACTGTGGTTAGGAAAGGGTTTCCTCAGATCTGTCTTCCGACACTCCTATAGTTCAGAGTTATGTAGGTTCATGAGATCAGGTCGCGGAGCCCTTGAGATCTTCAAGAGGTGATTGTACTCGAGATTTTGCGAGTAGTAAACATAAGTGCTGTTTTCTTAAAAAAAATGAGAAAACTCAAATTCTTTGGGGTGAAAAGTGAACTTACCTTTGCCTTGTACTCAGCAAGGTCTTCTGTAAGATTTTCAATTAAATTTTACGTTCTAATCATGCAAGCAAGTTTCTTGCCAACTTCTTTAACAGTTCGAAGCAATTTCTACCTGCTTATGCATATCCCTCATATTTATTTGTTATTGTTTGCACAAGGTTCGAAGCCACAGCCTTAAACCAAGGAATATCTCCACACACCACATACATTCTCATATACTCACGGCCAGCGTTCTGTGCGCTTCGCACAAGTAAAACGTGACTTATGGAAACTGAGGTGTGAGGTGACATGGCGAGCTCGTGTGGCTCGAGTTTTGCTGGTCACCCGCTTTCTGTGCAGTGACCCTCCCAGTGTGGAGTGTGACTTCATTGCAGAACAGCTGGATTCTGATTGCGTGTCGGACTGCTTGGTTGTGCTGTGTATTGCTTATGAAATTCGAGCTTTAACAACATGAACACTTAGACTACGAAGCGCTGGTGACTGAATTTAGTGCGATTTTTTATAACTGCATACCTTTTTTTTATTTTTATTATTCTCACTCTTGGCGGGTCCCCATTTGCCTTCGATTTTTCCGATACATTAAAGCATTAATTTTTTACGTCGCTCGGCCAGCATTTTCAAGAGCTTAACACACAGTAGAATTGAACAGCTTTCTTGGCTTTTAGCAGTAGAGCGTGAATAGAGTTTTGATTTGGGTGAAATAGATTTCAAGTTGCCTTAAAATGTCATAACCGACGATATCACAATAAGGCGACTGCGTTTTTGATAAAGCGATATTCTGGAATACTTTTCGTATCAAGTCGGTTGGCTCAGTTAACAAAGAAGGAAATGCTCTGTGAGCTGTATGGTGTTGTGGGAATGCTATGAAGGTCCTTCAGCTTCCACTTCTGCACTTCTGACCATATGAAAAATGTCTGTGTCTCTATAAGTGAATGCCTCAAATCGCATTGAAGCTCATGTAATGACCCAATGCAATTGAAAATACCATATTTTTTCCAAAAACAAATCTATGTCTATGAACCACAGCAACGGAGGACTTTTTTTAAGTTATTGGTGAGACATTTCGACTATACATCTTTCGAAAACCATGAAAACCCCTTCTTAATGCCTACATTTCTTCAACAATTCGCTTGCTTTGACTCCTTGCTCTCACGTTTGCAGCTCATGAAAGTTTTTTTTTAATTTATTTTCATTATGCAGATAAATCTATTTGTCCATTTCTCTCATTTGCTTTCATTTCTCTATCCTAAATTGAACTTTTTATTCGTTTTTTTACTTATCAGTTTTATTTTTCTATTTGCAGTATCGCTTTTCGCCTTGGTCTACTGTGGGGTATGTCGTTCGTGCTTGCCGCTTTGCCTTTTCTGCCGATACAATATTTTGGTGGTCATTTCTATGGCACTAACGGTGTTTGTCTCTCTCTGCACATACACGATCCATTTGCAAAGGTGAGTGAGAGTGAAAAGTAAATAAAATATACCTACATTAAATATAAATTGTAGAATATATGTATATCTAGCAAAAATGAGTAAATACCCAGTGAACCAAATCTTGTGGAAAATTCGAAAAAAATTATAAACTATTAATAGATTATAGACAACGCTTTGTTATTAAGTTATTAGATAAACCGAGTTTGTCCGAAAAATAATAGGACTGATTTTCGACTGGATTCGGTAGAGGGCATTCCTAGCTAACGAACGAGCGGCTGGTCAGTTGTCTCCGAGCACCTGGAGAGTCAACATTTTCGCGCGACGTCGTCAAAAGAGGGAAGAATGAGCAAAGTGAAAACGATGCTCATTGTCCTTTTTGACATCAAAGGCATCATCCACCATGAATTTGTTCCTCCTGGACAAACCGGGTATCCATCGTGGGCACCCCAACGCTTCCGAAGCCGCGCTATAGCCCAGGTGTAGCCCCCCGAACTTTCTTTTTTGTTTCCTTGCCTGAAAAGACCGATGAAAGGCAAGCATCTTGAGACAACAGGGTGGATCCAAGCAGCAGAATGCACCTCAGCCCTCATGGCTATCCCGGAGAATGCCTTCAATGTTTGGAAATCGCACTGGCAGCCTATTTTGAAAGCTTTTAAAGAATTGTAATAAGTTTTTTGAATTGACTCAGTCCTATTACTTTCCGGACAAACCCTGTAGGGAGCTACTTTTGATTGTATAAATTATCGAATTATGACAAAAAATCTTTATTTTAAAATTTTTTATTTTAAGGCCTCTTCAGTACTTCATTTATTTATTATTACAATTTTATATGGGAAATTTTATGAATTTCGGCATATAGCTCGGCACATGGTTTTCTGCATTTGGTGAAGCGTATGTAGGCGTCGCAAGCACTTTGTTTACACAATTCGTCACTTTTGTCGTGCTATGTAAATTACATTTCGATTTTTTCTTGCTCTTCTGCCAAAGAAATTGTGATTTTTTGAAAAATGGCGTTGTTATGCGTCGCTACATATTTACATGCACCCTTCCATATTATTTCTAAGTCTCCCATCTTTCAATTATTACGCCATAAATTTGATTCTTTTGTTTTCTACTTCTGCTCGTTCGCAGGGCTGGGAGTACTCCGCGCTGCTGTTCATACTTATTAACACCGTCTCGCTGATTTTCATATCGAACTCGTACATTCGCATGCTGCAGGCGATACGCGACTCGGGCGGCGGCATGCGGAGCACGCTGAGTGGACGTGAAAATGTTGTGGCTACGCGGTAAGTGATCTCTATTTGTTTTCCTGTCGCTTGTTGTGCTTATTTTATTTGTTTGTACGGGCCAGGGCGGCCAATGTACACGGAGAGCGTGAAAAACCAAAAACTAATGAGAAATTTTAGAAAAGGCATTCAATTTAAAGGCTAGCGATGGATAAATGCTTTTGGGTATTAGTTACGAGCCCAAAGGAAGCAGGAGCAAATAAGTAAAGGCTTCGATTTGTTTTAATACATTTTGACTACAAGATTCTACTCCAGCTTGAAACAGTGAAAGGAAGGCTAATTGTAGCCAATAGTTTGCATTTGTCACTTATTCAGCTCAAGAAAGTTTAGCGTAATAAAGGTAGACAAAAGCGCTGAAGGTTGAACATAACTGGCTTTCAGACCTTTCGGCACTTATTCAGCTGAAGAAAACGTTAGCTGAATAGACTGCTGAATGCCCAAGCGTTTTGACAATAGACCAGTCCGCTGAAACAGTTAATGTTGTATACAAATTCAGCACATTTTTTCTAAGAGAAACCGACTATAATTGATATTCGAAGCTTCGGTGCGAGTCGCAGTTGTTAGGATAACTTGCCAATCAAAATTTAGTCTATCTCCATGACTCGGGTACCGAAAAATACTTTACAAAATAACTTCTTGGTTTAAGTCAGAAACTTAGAAGCATATTGCGGTAAGAAAGGACCTTGCTGAAATCTAACAGATTCTCAAAAAAGTAATTCCGTAGTTTCAATTGGCTTATTTATCAAATAATTTGACAATCTTTAAAGCTTTTGATGCTAAAAAGTTGAAATTGTTTAGAAAAATTCTAAAATCATTCCAAGTGAAGCTAATGAAGCGGGTTTATGTTGGCTAAGTCACCTGCTTAGGAAATCGTTAGAAAGGTTGAACAGAGAAAAAAGAAAGCATTTGTAGAGGGGATAAAAAGAATAGACTTCAGAGCATTCGATTGCCCCGGAAGTCTTATGAAGTTTAAGATAGTTGGTTTTTATGCGAGCATAACCCAACTCTGTGTTTAATCTGTTGTCAACCCCACTATTTTTTATAATGCACCACATTTCTATTTCTGTTTTCATAAAGTTTCGCGATAATTGTTACAACTGACTGCGCCTGCTGGCTGCCGATAATTGTCGTCAAGGTGGCAGCGCTCTCGGGCTGCGCAATCTCACCCTCGCTCTACGCCTGGCTCGCCGTGCTCGTGCTGCCGGTGAATTCAGCCTTAAATCCGGTGCTGTACACGCTCACCACGGCGGCGTTCAAGCAGCAGCTGCTGCGCTACTGCCAAGCGGTGCCCACCTCCTGCTCACTCATGACCGATCCGCGCTCACAGACGCAAACTGCCTTCGACTCGAACCTCAGCATGAGTTTGGGCCACTTCAGTAGCATACGCACGAATCACAGCCACAATTACAGCTGCTCTTCGAGCAGAAAGCGATCGCAGAATAGACGCCTTAGCTACGTGTGATGCCAACGCTGCAGCGAGGCGGGTGACAAGCTGGATGCAGAGCGTTGGAGGCAGAACCACACTCATGCAACGGGCTGCTGAGCCGATAGAGACTCTGGAATGAGACTGTCTTCTTAGTTTTACTTTAGTTTTAGTAGCGAGATTCCTTTATTTCTATGCAAAAAAATATTAACGAGTTAGTTTTTAAGGCGCAAATTGGTAATAAGCCTCAAGTTCGAAAGAAGTATAATCTTTTACAAAATAGAGAAAAAAAAAATTAATTAAAAAAAATTTTTGAAGCCAAATAGAGTTTCAGAATTTCATATTGAGATATATTTACGTTATAAATTGCAAAAAGAGAGCAGCGAGCTGGACCTCTCCATATTTTTATTAAAAAATTAAAAGCTTTTATAGTAACTTGTTGCGCTAAGCCAACGTATGTTGTGATCTTTCAAGTATTATCCTTACATATTACACAAATGTAAAAAAATAGTTTTGTAATTATGTAAATATGTACTTTTATAGACATAAGATAGTAATGAGAAATACTTTTAACTTTTACTGTACGAACAAATAATTTATATGTCAAAAACTGCTTAAAACTGTTTGTAAATCTGGTAACTTTAGTGCAAAAAGAAATTAAAATTTTTATAAGCAGCGTGGTATAATTGGGATTTTTATTATAAACGCCTAGCGAAATTTGTTAGCTTTAAGTGAAAATTGTTGTAAAATGCTTTTAAAAAAATAAATGATGTTTAAAAATTGTTTTTGGTTTCATTTTTTGGATTAAAATAACTTCAAAATTGCGCTGAAAGTGCAATGAGAACTCCCAAAGTATTTTAGTAAAAAAAATGCTACAAATCGTTTAAAATATATTATGTATATTACACAAACTAACTCGCAAGCACTACCGTTATATTCCAGCATTATTTGCTAATACTAACCCAAGAAATTCACATGTTTTAACGACTTTTCCCGTGAAAACCGTCGATTAGAGTTACATTTTTAATTCTAAAAAATGTTACGTAATTGCAAATTTTAATTTTGTCCAATAGACTTATAGCCCATGCGTTTCTACAAAATACAAAATTTACAGAACCAAAATCGGCCCAGTAGTTTAGGAGTTATTCG
>NW_017534775.1:508245-510868 GCF_001853355.1 Bactrocera latifrons
GCGGCTACCTACTGCTCACTCCTGGTCGCCTGGTGCAATTCCCAGAATTTTGTGAAATGAAAAATGCGGCGTGCCGGCTACTACAGTTTGGCTGCCACTGTAGCAGGTGGGTGGGAACTTGGCTATGTGTCTAGGCTAAATGGTGTGTTGTGGTGGGTGGTGCGTGGGCTATGTTGTGGAATGTGACTGAGGTTTGTGACTTTGCTGGTGTGTATATGGACTAAAAACAGGGTGTTCTGTTATTAGGTGTGTGACATAGCTTAACTTCCTTTTAATCATAGAAACAGAAAAACACATGTTTTTATGGTTTTTTTTTTAGAATTTTCTCATTTATTTCATATTTGCTCATTTACATGTAAATCACTTCAGTTTATTATTCTTTTTTAATATTTTGCAATTGCGTTAATTTGCATAAATTCTGAAATTCTGATACTTCACCACTTCATAAATATATGCGCTAATATTACATATCTAAGTGTGTGTGTGTATTATTAGGTATGTATGTATGTATGTATGTGTTTTATAGCTAACTGACACTTGCGAGTTGAGTGCTTTGCTGGTCCTTTCTGTTTGAGTGACCTTCGAATTTGCCTAACATTTGTAAATTTCATTACGTCTTTATGATTATGTCATTCTGTTTAGTTTTATAATAATTGAATTAATAATAAAAATAAAAATAATTGTTATTAGAAATAAAATTAAATACAAAAAAATCATACATTGAATTTTTCCAAAGCAATCGTAAACCAAAAAATTATTTTACAACTTTTCTGCGCTTTTCTCGCAATTTTAGTAAAACCTTTCCATATACAAAGTAGATATGTATGTATGTATGTGTGTTTACAGAAGTGCAATACTATATAATAACTGTAATTTTATATTAAGCAAATATTTTGTTAACTTAAAAATAAAATAGGTTTATCTTAAAACGAGATTTTTTTTATAAAATTCATAAAAAATATTTGCCACAACTTGACATGCAAAATATTTTCTTACAAAATCTAGGGCTTAAAGTAGGTTGTTTAGTTGCTAAAAATTTTATTTACAAAATGTGAGTCATAAATTTTAAATATTTATAAAAACTAATAAGCAATAGTTAAAAGCGAAATAAAGTTGTTGAAGTTGCGAAGTTACTGGCGCACAAGCTTCAACTTTTTTGACATTTTCACAATTCTTTTTTGTAATTTTCGAAATAACTTTTTTCTACAATTTTTTTAGGATTTCATACATACTTACGACTGTGCCTTAGCGCTTTTTTTGCAAACCATTTTAGCAACTTATATAATAATAAAATATTTACAAAAATAATATAAGGTGTGTAGTGGCAGCGACAAACGGTGGTGCAAAAATTAAGTAGATAGCAAAAGTAGACACGGGAAATCGGGTTTGAAGCTTTCGAAAGCTCTTCAACGTGTGCGAAAGCTGCTCAAAACTCAGAAGTCGCAGCATTAAAGTGTATAGTTAAGCGGGAAAGCTCTGAAATTTCTGGCAAAATGTGAAAGAACATATTAAAAATGAAAGCTTTCGAAAGCTCAAAAAATGGAAAGAAAAGTTGGTCACCGGAAATTGGTTTAGAAGTTTTAAAAGCTCTTCAGCTGTTGCTAAAGCTTCGGCAATGTCGGAGTTCTTATTGAAAAACATAGTTAATTGTGAAAGCACTAAAAAAAATCAAAGTACACAGTTACAAGTTTCATCACTTAATTTCGCACCATCGCACCATCGCAAATTAATATGGTTTGTCCTCGGTTCTTTTAGGTTTCTTATAGAGCTGCATATGTGCCTAGAGCAACGCCAGGCCTACTTATGAATATTACAATAGAAAATACATTTGCTTGCAGCTTTTTAAAAATATAAAAAAAAAATAATAATAAAATAGTGTTACCGTTACATATTTACATGTGAGTGTGTGTGTGTTTTTTCTTACTCCTAATGCTCATTAGTTATACTAGTTGTCTTAAGTTTGTAATTAACGTATTCACATCAAGTACCGTTAAGTACTAGTTACACATACACATTCACGTGTGTGTGAATTCTTCTACGATTTCTGCGTCCCAATTTTTACGATTTCTGCTTACATCTTTAATTATACAATTAACATATTGTTTTTTACTCGGTAGAAACTTAAATTTAATGATATTTCTCGCTTTGCTCGTTTTCTCACCAACATTGCTCAATAAGTTGCTTGTAAACTTTGCTTGATTGGCAGAGTTGCCAATTATAATTTTCTAATAGCCACTATGGAATTTTCGCTAATTTGTGTGAAAATTTTACAGTTTTTTCACATTTTCCTTTTATGCAGTTTTTGCTACTTTTGTCGCAGTTTCGGCTTACAGTTATGATTTAAGTGAGTTCACATTTTAAATTTACTTTTTTACACATACATATACATATATAAATCGCTTTAATCGTCTTTACAACGCCATCAGTCTTTAACTTAGGGATTAAATTGTGTACTTGCTTAAAACTAATTATTTTTTTATTTATTTATTTAGAGAAATTGAAAAATGCTTTTAGAGGTGATTTTAGGTTTGGAAATATTGTTTTTTTTTCGAAATTTTCAAGTTACCTAAGGAAAATTAGTAACGCTTTTAAGAAAATATTTAAAAAATGAAAAAGGAAAAAT
>NW_017534775.1:512448-524535 GCF_001853355.1 Bactrocera latifrons
AACACTTTAAAAATATTATATTAAACAGTGAATTTAATTTATCAGATTTTTTGAAAGAAAAAAAGAATAAAATTTTGTATATATTTTTTTTTAACAGAAATGAAATATTTTAATCTGGCAACACTTTAAAAACATAATATTTAAGTTTTCAGTTTTTTTTTCAAATTTAAAAAATTTCAAAATTGTTGAATATTTTAAGCTGGCAACACTTTAAAAATAAATATTTCGCTATTCACGTTTAATTTTTCAGTTTTCTTCTTAAAATTTCCGCATTTAAAAATTTCTAAACATTTTAGCTTAGCTTTTGGCACTTTCAAATTATTCACACGGCAATATTAATTTAAAATTTAATTATATACAAAAATGAATTATTATTGTTTATGATTTTTCTTCAAGATCGTACACTTTTTAACATGAAGGCACATTTGACATTTTTGTTCTCTTTTTTTCAAGTGTAAATATAAAGAGCATAGTAACAAGATTTATTTACTAGAATTTAAAATTTTTTGTTCTACAAATAAAGACAGCTTTTTAAGGAGTCTGTTGCTGAAGAAAAAGTGTTTTTGTAATATTTGAAATTTTTTTAGCTTTCGATAGATAAAATTTACAAGCATTTCTGCCAATGCTGGGGAACACTTTATCGTTTTAACACTGTTTCGAAGTAACAATTTCTCATTTCTTTCAATAACAAAAAATCTTTCGTTCGTTTTTTTAAAATACAGCAAAGAAATTATCTTCGTTAAGTACCACACGGTTTTCGTTATTTTTCTGACGAGGAATTTTAACTTACTTTTTAGGTAACGGCGTCAAGGTAGAAGACAGTTAGGAGAGTTACGCTGGAGTGAGATGAAACTTTGTAGCAGACAGGTCAGTGGCGACATATGTTTGGTTCACCTGTTTGTTTTCTATTGAAGACGCAACCGATACTTCGCAAGTAGACCGGGCTTCAGATCCTCGATGTTCCTTAGTGACTGCGCGCGCTTTCATGAGCTTTCAAGAACTTCCACAAGTTGTGAAGAGATTGTTTACATTTCAAAGAACTTTTAGTAGTTACGCGCACTCGTGCATTTTGACAAACTTCCACAAGTGGACAGGAGCTTTCATGAGCTTTTAACCCACTGTTTTGCTTGCCTTCAGCCACCTTAAAATTCCGCTCAGAATTATCAGAAAAATTCGTTGCTGCCCGCTGCACCCTCTCGCCAACGCTCATAGTAATCTGCCGCATTGCCTGCGCCGCTACCGCTACTGCTATCCCCCACTCTGCCGCCCATCCAGCTATTGCTGCCGCCCGCCCACCAACTGCCCAGAAATCACCGCTCACTCGCGTGTGTGGTCGAGCCAATGCCGCCACCATTGCCAATGGGCCGCTTGAAGAAGCCCAACGTGTCGAGTGTGCGGAAGGTGCGTCGTATTAATTCGTCTTTGTACTTCCAGATCGTTTTGTCTTCGACCGAGTTCTCGCGGTACTCCTCACAGCTCTTCTTCAGCGTATTAACGCAGTCGGCGCGATAATGCTGCAGCTGTGCGTCGGTGGTGTTCACTGGGTAAGACTTACAGACGCCACCGAGGCAGGCGAGCGGAAAGTGATTGTGCAGAGTGAGTACGCGTTCCGGGTCGTGGAAGCACTTCACGTACTGATTGGGTTTGGTGTAGTTCTTGGCGCGGTGCACGTGTTGCAACATGTGCATGTACTTGGGTATGTCCTTGTGCCAGCCATGCTCGTGCTGTTGGTCGTCCAGGAAATAGACATTGCGGAAATTGTAGCTGTTGTAGCCTTCGGGTTTGATCTTCAGCGATTCGGGCACTACCTTCTCCATTAGCTCCGACCAGAGCACGAAGTTGCCCTTTGGCATGATCACTTCGTCGATATCAAGTAGCGCAATGTATTTATATAAGTAGAGATTCTTGTAGAGACAATCATTGTAGGGTATAACCTCATTCTGACGCTTGTGATTCGTCTTTTTCGTGAGGTAGAGATGCTGAAAACCGGGCACATTCGGTTGTCCGCCCGGTAACGTCAGCGGTATGACTTGCACTTTGCCTTCTTGCTCATAGTGGCTGAGCACTTTTGTGATATTCGGATGCACTTGCAGATTGTAGAAGTAGATCTTATCGGCGCCCAAAATATTCAACATCTCGATCCACTCAATCAAACGCACCGAGAGATCATCGTACAGAAAATCGAGACCCTTCACGCAAACGGCGAAACCTTTCTTCTGGTCATCTGGCGGCCGATTGTAAATGACGCGCAAGTTATTTGTCGCCGTATCACATTCCTTCTCCACCATCGATACCGAGCTGGGCACGACGCCGTGGAAGGGTTTCGGTATTTGACATGCTATCAGATAAGGCTGATAGATACCCTGCTTGTAGTTACCCCACTTATTGTACCAAATATATTTGTATTCGAAGGTCTTAACAATGAACGGTTCCTTCTGGCCATCAAACCAAAACTGACAGTACGTCTTCACTGTCGGCTGTATGCGATCGATCATGCCGAGTATACGTACCGTGGGACCGATACGCGACGTCTTACGTATGTCGTAGTATGCGCCGAACAGCTGAAAGGTGCCGTTAGATGTGCGCATTGTTTGCCAGTAGATATTATTGAACTCCAACTCGAAGATGGATGGATATTTGGCGCAAGTATTGGACTTTTGCTGGCGAAAGTTCTTGTTCTTGCTCCAATACGCGATGGGAAGCGAAGGGATGCGAGACTCGACATCGCGCACCAGCTGATCATCATCCATGGCTAGAAGCGAGGTGGAGAAGAGACAAGAAGAAAGTGAACGAATTAGTAAGAAATAGAAATTTAGAGGCAAAATGAGGTATACTACTAAATTAAGGAAACACTCGCGTACCGATAAAATCAATGAAGACTAAGGTAACTGTGGACATTGGGCTCATTTAATCTTAGTCCCTTTGAGAGCTAAAGTGTTCCCCTTCTCGGATGGGTAATATGTCTTCGCGGTAGTGTGACTAAAGAATTTCTATAAACTTCTTCAAAGAGGCAATATTGTAAGTTTTAAGTCACATACCACGTATTCTAGCTCGTCTCTATTTATTGTCGGATGGTTGAGAAAGAGACGGGTCATACCTTGGTTCGTAACACTTTTGGGATGACTTTTATCGTAGTATGGATTGAGTGCTCCAATCTAGGTTTATGCAGTATAGAACTTAAGAACTTTGTATAGACATTTGCTAGCGTTCACTCACCTGTTCGATTGTCCACCAAGATCTCCGAAGGATCAAAACGATCCGTTGTGGTCGACGTAGTCTCCGCATAACGCAATATGTCCTTCTGCAGCAAAATGCGGCCGCTCAACGGCACGGCGCTGTACTCCTGCGAGACAATATTGGTGCCGTGCATTTTGAAGAGACCGATTATGACGAAGGACCACACGCAAAGCGAGAGCAAAACTTTCAAGATAATCTTGGAACTGGCCATTGTGCTGTATTTGTTGCTTAAAAGTAATGATTGTTGTTGGCGAAGTTAAGTCTAAATTAATTTTGTTGTTGTGTTTATGCTTGCTTCAGCGGTAAGCACGTGTTTTCACCAGTCACGGCGTATTATTGCTGTTATTGTTGTGGCGCGTTGCGCTTCCTCTTTGATGAATGTCGGAGACTCTCTGCAGCACACGAAAATTCCATTAAAACTTCGAACAACTGAAACGAGACAACAAAGCATTTGGAGCATAAGTAAAATATCAAATTTATATAATTATGCGGGTGAATGGTAGCGGGAGAGAGAGAGGGTGTGCAGTCCCCAATGAAATGCTGAATGGCTGTAATCGCTTTGTTGCATTGCATTGACGAGACAAAGCGCATAAAGCATTTAAAATAATTGCCACATTTTATATTATGTACGGCTTTGTTGAAATTGTCATTGTTGTTGTTGACAAACTTTCTTGTTTTTATAGCGCAAAATAATAATGTTTGCCAACAAATTATGATTGAACATAAAAATGGGCGTCGCAGTTGGCGACGAAGCAAAAAGCTACGAAAGCCCGCAACAAAGCTCCGTAGGTAAAGCGTTGCGAATGAGACAACAAAGCGCACTTACGATTCTCCGAAGTGACATTCAAACACTCAAAGTCATAACGGCGCTTGAATGGACGCGAAAGTTGTCACGGCGCGCTTTCTTGCGGCCCTTCTGCAACCGACTGGCCGCGGCCAGCGGTTAAGGTGTAACTTACGGCATTGTTGTTGCGTTTGTTGTAATTGCCGCATCAATAAATAATGCAAGTCATCACGGCAATGCATAAAATTCGCATTTCGCTGAAGACGCTGTGGGAGAGACCGCGTACCGCGTACCGCGCACCAAGCGGCAAGAGCCAGAGCGCGTTCCCAAGGTTGTGCCTATCATTTGTAGGCACGTCGGCGTCTTTATTTGCAATTTTCGCAAATTATTGCCACTAATGAAATGTTCGTCGTTTCCGATATGTCTGCGGTGCTTTCAGTGTTGTTGCTGTCACAGCAATGTGTTGTGGCCGGCGAGCTCCTTTAGCGTAGACACGTGCATGTCTCGTCTATTGCTTACTTATGTATTATTGCCACAATGAATTTTACCTTTTTTGTTGTTGCTTGTTCGCTTCTTCAATTATTTGTCGCTGCTTTGGTTGTTAACTTGTAAACGGCACGAAGTTTTGCTTTTTTATTAGCCTTTTGTCTGGCCGCGTCATTTCAGTCTGAGCTTTTGTTGGCTCAATGAGTTGGCTGAATGGCCGGCTGTTTGGTTAGTTAGCGCACACTGTTGATTTGTCTGCTGGCACGTTCTATTGCACAGTGGTGTCGGTTCGAGTTTTTTGGGTTCTTAGCTTGTGGCGCTAAGAAAGTACCGATTTGGGATGAAGGAACGAACTGTATAAATTTGGTTGCTTATGGCGAGTCACAGTAATGCTCTGGCACATTTTCGGGTATTCCGCACTTGTATTCAATATTTTATTTAAATTAGATACTTAGGCGGATTGAGTACTTAAAAGAGACGCTTAGGTCCTTCGATCCGAGCATTAAGACCAAAATAGTTGGTTATGTAAGCGGGTTCGGTACTCAAGCGAGGGATCAAGCAATCTATTGTAATACGTCGCTTCTGTTTATATGGAGACTAACACAAAATGCCGTGGAACCGACCTCTCTTTATCGGGAATGCGAAAATCGCTTAGACACAATATACCGAATTAGGCTTCGTATTGACAATCTCTAATTTAACTGCTTTTCTTGCGACCTATGCACCCTGTCCGCGTCCTCATTGAGTGGCCACAGTTGACAACCACCCACGCCAGTTTTGAAGACTTCCAATCTGTAACATTGTTTATATGTGTCTCGACAATAAAGGAAAGCACAATAGACAATGCCGCTGTAACTCCAAACGACTCGCAGCGCCGCAGTGGGCGTAATATAGCCACAGAGGAGAGACGGCAAGTGGAAGCAAAGAGCGAAGCAAGCAGCAACAGTGTGCCCAACAAACAACGGCTGCACGGACGGACACGCTTTCTGCCTTGACTTCCTCCCATTACAAACCCGTCTACTTCCTGGCCGCAGAGCAGACAGGCATGACCAGCCGTCTGGCTGTTAACTTGCAGAATACACGTAATTTGTTCCAGCAGATGGGCGGTGAGCGCCAGCAGACATTTCAATATAAGAGCTTAGGAAGACAGTGAGCTTTAAAATAGAAAGAAAATAAAGAATTACTAAAAACACCGCAGCTATTTGAGGTAAAGGCAGTTCGAGGTAGAATAGAAGACAGGCAGACAGACTAATAGGCTGCGAGGCCGACAGGATGTAGCGTCAGATAGCGCTAAACAGACGATAAGTGTCCCCTCAAGTAATGCTGATGTAGACGACGATGATGATAACTTGAGAATGAGAATGACGTGCAACTTGGTTTGGTGATAAAAGTAAGCGCCTGCGCCTGCCGCCCGCTTTGTGTGGGTGGCAAGTGACATTTGTGGCAGGTGCGGTTGGCTGTGGCACGCTGGAGCGTATGTGTGTTGTAGAGTGATAAAAATAACTGTGGATACGCTGGTTGGACAGGAGAGGCAAGAAGGTAAGGATACATCAAGTGGAAGTGGAGTGGCAGCCAGCTGCTTGACTGTGCCACTTGGCAAGCGCAGCGTCAGCAGAAAATCTACGCCTATACTGCCATTATTTTACACACACTGCTTTAAGTGCCAGCAAGAGCCATAAGGAAGTAGCCTTTTAGAGCAGCGCAAAATTTTGGCGCCACACACCGGAAAGGACACTCTCGGTGTGCTCTCTATGCGGTGCTTGAAGTAAGCTCGGGTCCTTGA
Organism: Bactrocera latifrons; assembly: GCF_001853355.1. Taxonomy (NCBI): domain Eukaryota; kingdom Metazoa; phylum Arthropoda; class Insecta; order Diptera; family Tephritidae; genus Bactrocera; species Bactrocera latifrons. The sequence continues at coordinate 518,739 of NW_017534775.1, forward strand.
AGCTGAATACCGTGAATGCCATGAATGCCATGCATGCATAAATGAGTGCGGGAATGAGCATATGAATGGCGCACGGAAAGAAACGAAAGTGAGAAAGACAAAAATACAACAGCAGCAGCAACAAGGACAATAAAAAGGACACACGGCGGAAAGACATGAACGAGGGTATATATTAAGCTTAGAATGAATGAATTTGTTAAGCATAATTGACGCTGACATTGTAGACGAGACACAAGGATGCTGCGCATGCCACAAGCAGCGGTATCTATGAATGTCCTTACATACACATGCACGCTGCCGGTCTTTGGCTACCTCACTCAGAAGATTTATTGAGACTTAAACGCTGCTCGCTTTTTATTTTTGCCGAGTATATGTCTTCCTGGGCGAAAAAAAGGACAAAAGTGAAAGTGAGACGTCGTAAATCACTAACTTGTTGTGTGCCATGATTTTTTCCGGCACTGCAAGGTGATGAAAATCGACGCCGTATGGCTAGTAATCCACTAAGTGGCCATCAAATTTGAGCTGCTCAAAAAACTACGTCAGAATATTTGTCACATCGAGTTTATTGGCATTGCTATAAATCTTGCCCGAAACGATTATTTTATGTGGTTCAATTGGAATGCGGAAAAGTAGTAAAAGTGTGATTAAATGGGAATGATTTAGGAGACACAAGGAGAGAACGAATGCATTAGAGAAAAAGTGGATGGGAATACCAAGTGAGTGTGGTATATAAAAAACAGAAGAGCGGAAAAGTATTTTTGACTGCTGATTTTTTAGCGGAGTTTTGGAGAAAACAGTGCACTTAGTGGAACTAATGGACGGAATGGGTTCAGACACACAAACTCCGAAAGTGTGTTAAGAGCTGCTGATAACGGAGAAATCCCGTTTCTGGAATGAATAAAATTTGGCGCCACTTCAGGTTTCGAATCGATGAATGACTGGCAAGGTATGCTGCATTTAAAAAAATCGCCAAAATAGCTTTAGAGGTAATCCAGCGTTCATTGGAAGGTGGTTGGAAATTTGAAGAAACCTTTAACTGTTAATTATTACGGCTTTTGGTTTTCGAAGTTTTCTACATAGGGAACCTCGCTACCAAAACATGTTGAATTCTGTGTAGTTTGAAGAGTTACATAGATCGAATACGAACACTACCGGTGAAGCCTTGGAAGGTTCAGAACCCTTTTCTTGACGAAGCCCATCGTTAGAACTGACGTCTTAGGTCCTCTGTCTGACCGCCCGAGCATTTCAGATGTACACAAAAGTTCTTCCGGGAATGGTCGGCGATAAATACTGTCGATTTGAGAATATTAAAAGCTAAATAAAAAGGCAGCTGCTGTAATTTACAATAACAAATGATTTTCTAGAAATTTTTAATCAACGAACAAAGCACAAAACGAGCTCAGTTTAGCGAGTTGCTTTTACCTGCTGCAAAACGAACGAATACCCCAAATCCATTAACGTAATTTATTTCGTTGCGAAACCTTGGAACTGCAACCCTTCAACGCATTTTTGCAGCTTCCCCCTTTCCCACGTTGCGCTGCGGTAAAGCAAGAAAAGAAAGGTAAGCGTTGCAAAAAGTGGAGAGAAATATCAATAAAGCATTCAAAGTCAGTCTAAACGAAGCCAGAAGCGAAAAAAGGTGACAAATGTCTTGTAGCTTGCACCTTGGAAAACCTACAAATGTCAGAGACAAGTGGCAGCGGACACTCGGCAGGAAAGCTGAAGTGGTGCGCCAACAAGCAGAGAACACGGCAAAGCAGCGGGAAATGTGTGCGAAACTGTTACGTTGCAAGGGGAGACTTAGCCGCGACGTGCAATTCGATGTACATATGTATGTATCTTTTACGCAGCAGTCTGTCAGTCAGCGACATTTGCGCAAATGTCAAGGGACAAAACTCATAAAATGTGTGTACAAAAAAGAAGAAAAAAGAGCTTCAGAACGACACAACGACTGTTGATTGTCAACGGCGTACATGACTCATGCGATGCCGAAGCGACGAGCGGTACGCGAGCACAAGCGGACGCTTGCAATTCACGGAGTCAGTCATTAAAACTCACTCGCACTTGAGTTCCCACCTTCGCTCCTCCTGTTTGTTTGCCCTCACTTTACATACTTACATTACAACAGAAGGTAAACAACTTGAGAAGTGCAGAGAAGATAATGAAATGCGAAAATTACTGTTAAGGGTTCAGCAGTGTACAGGACTGCAGTTGGTGTGCGGGATGAAGCATTTTAATTTGACTTAATTTATTTTTTATAAGTTTATGCCTGCAGCAGAAAGTTGGAAAATACACGAACAATTTTTGTTTGGGGCAAAAATTATGAAAGACCCCAGAAATATAGAGAACAGATAAAATTTTGAATACAAACGTTATGCTTGTAAAAATGTTGCTTAACAAATTAGAGTCATATGGCGCAGTTAATTTTTGTAATTGAACCGAAAAAAGCAGAAACCTTTCAAAATTGTTGCGAAACATGTTGCAAATTCTTGCACACATGTTGTGCAATATGTTGCTTGATGACCACAAAATTATGGAAGACGCTATAAAAATACACAATTTTACAGCGTTTGAAACTAAAATGTTGCCGCAAAGTGTTGCAGAGTCATTTTATAATAATGACTAAAATGTACATAAAATTGGAATTAACAAAAATATACGCTAACGAACTTGATTCCAATTGACTGTTATAAAATGTGTCTAAACAATGTTGCGCAACATGTTGCAGCAGCATCGAAAAGGAGTTTAATTAACTATAGTCGGTGAATTTATTCAAATAAAAAGAATTCGTAACAAAATTACAAATATTTCCAATCAAATGTGTCTAAACAATGTTGCGCAACGTGTCACAGTTCTGCTAAAAAAGCTTAAAAGTAACTAAAATTGCTGAATCTATACAAATGAAAAGAGTTCGTAACGCAATTACAAATATTTCCCAACAAATGTATCTAAACAATGTTGTGCAACATTTTTTTGCAGCATTGAAAAAAAGATCAAACTAATTAAAATTGCTGGATTTATATAAATATAAAGAATTTGTAAAGAAGTTACGAATGTGTGTGAACAATGTTGTGCAACATTTTGCAACAGCATTGAAGCTTGATTGGTCTGAAGCTAATTGAAATAGCATAAATTCAACAAATATAAAGAATTTTAGTTTGTTACGTCAAATGTATCTAAAGAAAAGTTGCGCAGCATTGCTTATAGTGAAATAACAAAGCATCTTTGTTATGTTTCCTGCTAGGCATAAGCGGATTTCCAACTAAAAAAACAAATTTCAATATTTTATAATTATTTCCAACCCTGCTGTCGGAAAACTGCCTGCCTGGCTGCCAGCTTCACTCTTGCTGAGTTCAGCATGCATTTTTTACAATTCTACTCTCACAGCTCAAGCGGAGTCGAGCGCTGCTGTTGACTGTCTGTAAAAATTGTTATCATTTTAATGAAGTTGCTGACACATATGTTACATGCGCTGCGCTAGAGAGGCTGCCACGTTGTGAGTACGAGAGAGTGAGCCATCCGGTGGCGCTGGCACTTAAGTATTTTGTCGTATGCTCGCACACACGTATGCACATTCACCCGTCTGTGTGTGTTTGTGGTTTAATGCGCCGCTGATGGTATTTAAATGATGCGCATAAATTAACAAACACTGCAATGCTTTTGCAAGAAACGCACAAAAAATGCACGAAAGCGACGCAAAAAGAAGTGGAGAGTGGAAAAAACGCGGGCGCAGCATGTTGCTGTCGCATGGCGCTGCTGCATGTCGCAGCGTTTAATAACAGGTCTGTCTCCCATGCAGCGCGACCGCTTTGTTGACTTGATATGTTTGCATTTCTTATTCATTTGTTAATGAAGTGGCAAGCTACAACAAGCATTACAACAACAGCAACAACAAGTTGCTATGGCAATGAAGCAAAGCAGTCCGCAGGGAGCAAAATATAGCTTTGCTTGCAGTAAAACAAATGGCAATTTTGCTTGATTTTTCTGCATCATTTACTGATTTTTTATTTGACATGTTATCTTTACAAAATTTAGCATAAATTATTGCCCAAGGAATTGCTATAATCCCCGGAGAAATAGTTTAGAAAGTACCACTATAGCATATAGCTGCCATACAAACTGACCGATCAAAACTAAGTATTTGTATGGAAAACTTTTTTATTTGACAAGCTATATTCACGAAATTCGGTATGAACCATTGCCTAAAGATATGCCACATTTTCTGAACAAATAGTTCATAACGGCTGACTATAGCATATAGCTGCCATACAAACTGAATGAAAAAAATCAAGTTCTCGCATGAAAAACTCTTTGATTTGTGAAAATGTTTGTATTACAGTTCACCCGCAAGCAAATTTAACTTGTTTTATTGCTTTTTTTTTCATTAAAAATATTTCTATATTGTCACACACACACACATACTTTTCACACATAACACCCCATATAAAGTTCTCTCTACAGCCATGCACTAAAAATTATTTGCTTCAATTTTTAATTCTACATATTTGATTAAAGTGCGGTTAAGTTATGAACTCAACATGCCACAAAATCAAATACTCAAATATGCAACAAGCACACACACGTATACAGAATCACTTAAAAATGCCATGAATGCAATATGAAGCCACAAAAATACCGATTACCAACCTAAAAAGTGTCAAAGGCAAAGCATGAAATATACTTATATGAGCATATACATATACTCATATATACATATGTAGTTACATACATTCAGTGTACAAGCACGCATACCAGTTCACATTTGAAATCGAATCAAGGCAATAGAGCAACTACTAAATTATATTACAACGCGATGTGCTCAATATGGCCAGCAGTTTTGTGCTAAAATTCCGTTAACATGCATTTATATTATATACGTATATATATAATTCATGTATATATGTTCGCATATCAACCAGAAATATTATTGGTTAAAAACACCGCAGCTAATGCCGTTGAAAGGCAAACGACAATGTCTGAAGTTACAAATTTCATTAATTTCGCATTTTCATTTTCAAATAATTTATTAATATTTACATATTTYATGCACTAATAAATAAATAATAAACACGGCCTAGCACTGTTGCGCTGTGGTAAGGCACTGTTGCACGCCGAAATGCGATAGGCGGTCTAAATTGACTTTTTGCGGTGTTTAGCGGTCAACAGAGTTGCCATGTTCCCCGCTGAGCAAATTGCTACTAATTCGTTTAATATTAATTCGCAGACAAGAGTATTTGGAAAACTTTTACATTTATCTATATATTTGCGCAATTTCGCTCACGCTGGCAATCCTAAGCCTTTTTATGTAAATATATAAAGCTTGTAATCGCGCAACAGGCCGTCAGCAACTAGCTTGGTTTACCAAAGAATATAATTAAATGCAGATAATTGAGCCAATATTGTGGTTTTATTTAGAAGCCACAAAAAATAAATAAATCTTTATTAAAAATATGTTATATTATTAAATTAATAATCACATTTTGTTTGGCATATTGATATGTGCGATTTTGGCACAAATATTTGTGGTCTTAGTCGCTCGTCAGAGGAGAATGTATAAGAAAGTAAAATTTTTTAATCATTTATCAATAATTTAAAAAATACGAAATTTCGAAAATATTTTCTGAAAAAACTAAAACAATCTAAAATAAAAAAATACCATATTTTCTGATTTTTTTTAATAAAGATAATTTTTTCAAAATTAAAAAAAAAGTTTTAAAAAACTAGACATAAACTGATTTGTAAAAAAAAATTCAAAATTAAAAGATAAAACAAATTTTCAAAATTAGATTTCAATGAA
>NW_017534775.1:524761-527089 GCF_001853355.1 Bactrocera latifrons
ACAACAGAAAAATTATTGATTGGTAAAAAATTAACATTTATAAATTTTGTTTTTCCCTTCGCGATCTTTATTTTCAAAAAATTATTGATGACACAAATTTTTAAAATTTTTGGTACAATTTTTTTAAAATTTATTTGTAGCACTTTTAAATTTTTTTTTAAATTATTGATAATAAATATTAGTAATTATTTTTACTACAATTCTTTTTAAATTTATTTGTAGTACTTTTTTAATTTTTTTTTAAGTTAAAATTTACTACTTTTAGTACTTTTTTCTTTACTTTCTCGGTATATTTTGAGTTTTGTTAAAAATCCAAAAAGGGGTCTTCAAAGAATCCACGAATTTTTTAAGTTAATAAAAAACTCGCCAAAAAGAAAATAAAATTGTCATAATTGTTCGAAATGATTTTTGGTAAAAGGTCATAAGAATTTTTTTTCGCGGCACAAAATCTATTTTCAGTTTTTCATAATTTTCCAAATAATTTTAATTTTGAAAAATCCGTTTTTTAATTCTTACTTTAATTTAAAGCATAATCAGTTATTGCCAAATTATTTCGTATTTTTAATAATTTTTCGCCTGTTTTCGCTAATTTATATTTTACTTTGGAATTTCATTGACTTTCATGATTTTAATGCCACAATTTATTATTCGATTGACGACCATTTAGAGGCTTAATTTTCACTTTATTAGCGGCGCAGATTCTTATTTCGCAAATAATTTCGATATTTGGAGTGCGCAGACACTGCGACACCATTTGCGAAACCTAAAGAAATTCAAAACTAATTAATAATAATTTCTTTGCGGTGACCCAAATAATTGTTTACCACAATTTTATTTACTTGCTTACGCCTTTGGCGAATTTCTCGCTTGAATTACTTTTCACATTCGTTTATAAAGCAATATTTCATAATTTAGAAATTTTGTTTCGGTTGTTATTGTTTTACTTAAATTATTATTATTTATTTATTTCGAAATTTCTTTTTATAAAATATTTCAATAGAAGTGGCGCAATTTAGAGACAAATTTTCAAAGAACCACTTTCAAATGCATGCCTGACATCAATAGCGCAGAGGCAATTCATCAAGCTGTCACTTCGGTCACAGTCGGCAAGCGTCACATGCCAGCGGCGGAGGCAGAGGAAGAGACTGACGCCCAGAACAATTGTGAGCGTGTTCGGAAAGCAGTAAGCAGCTTTGCGGAAATGGGCGCAAGCAATATTAATGAATTTTAAATTTTCTAAATTTGGGCAAAAACCTGACAAGCCGACAGCACGACAGCAGCGCACTAAATAAGGCGGCGCAGATCAACTGGCGGCTGCGAAAGGAGCCCATGGAATGTTGTGAGCAGCGTGAACAAATAGTTGCATAAATTAGAGGCGGCTGAGACCTGTTTTTCTAACGCTCTGACAACACAAAGGCGTTGCTGGGAATCAAGAGCTGTTGCTACGAGCTTTCAAGAAACACAGGGGGAACGCCGATCAACTGTAAACGGTATCTACGTAAGAATATCTAAACGAAATATTGGTGAAAGACGCTCGACGTCGCGTTGAATTGAGCAATACACCTAGTGTGATTTGTTGCTGTTACTGTTGTAATGATTAGCATATGACGACGCTGTGGTGTGGCAGAAAGTGGCGCATGCGCTGAAGCGACGGCCATAAAAACTGGTCTGACGGAGCATGCGCGCGCAGGTTAGAATGAGAATGAGCGCCGCTCGTAAATATGTATGAGAGACGCTGGAGACAAATAACCGAAAGCAATAACAACAAATATATGTATATTGAAATATAGGAAAAATAAAGCCAATGTAGAAAAAATAGCGAGCTGACCTAAATTTGAGAAATCTAAGCACTGGTCATAAACAAACACCATAAGAAGCAAAAAAAATGTGAAAAAATCTAAATAAAAATAAAATCAGAAAATGAGCAAACAGGCTGTAAATGTTACCACAGACGCGCGAACGTGCGAAATTGGCGTGACAACATTAAAAATATATTAAAAATACATAAAAATAAAAATGTTTTTATGTATGTGCGAAATTTCGAAAAAACCATAAGAAATTTATAAACAAAAGCGCACTTGGGAGGAACTAGAGCGCAGCTCATGTTTATGAAATTAGTTAAGTACTCGTAATGAGTGAAATATCTGTATGTAAGGTGAGTAGAGTGTGTAGAGGGTGTGGTGTATTTGGCACAAAAGAATATTGGAAATGCTGGAAGACAAATTCTGCGCATGCGCAAATAGCATATTGGTAAGCGCGTAAACAGAAGAAAGTTGCCTGTGGAAGACTTAAGTTACAATAAAGTTAAAAAAGAGATAATGATAATAA
>NW_017534775.1:527751-532632 GCF_001853355.1 Bactrocera latifrons
ATATTAACAACAAAATTAATAATACATACATAAAAAATTTAGGAAACTTGAAAAAACTGGTTGAAAATAAATTATAAACAAAAAATGTACAAAAAAAGCATGAAAAAGTGAGATACATATATAAAAAAGATGTATACGCAGTTTCAGTTTTCCCAAAATTAAATGAATAACAGTAAAAATAATTCAATAAAAAATCTTGAAACCCACAAAAACGTTTTTCGAACATGAGAAAGCTTTTTGCGCCAGCACTCGCAACTCGTTTTTCGACAACCGCAGGCGTTTTGCATCAATCAAGCGCGTTATTTGCCTACACTTTTTGCGCAAAATCTTTTATTGTTCTACTGCGCAAGTCGGTCACAGCAGTTGTGGCACAAATCACGATTGAAGACCACTCATTAAAGCACCGTTAGCTGTGGTCATGCGTTGTACAAATTGAGTGGCGATAAAAATAATTGAAAATGAGGTGTGAGAATATGACGACGAAAGAACAAGGAAATGCGCAAATGAAGCCATAAGTGATCTACTTGGCGATTAACTTTTGATTAACGGCAGAATTTCTTAATTAAATTTTATAATATAGTATACTTTGAATATTTGTGAAAGCAGCAGAGAAATTGGTCACAGTGGGAGCATTAATGAGGATGCTCAGATGAGCGTTATTCGCACCATTAATTATCAAAACCCCCAAAATTACAGCACTATCGGGATTAATAGATTTTTTTATTTCAAAATTACGAGTTTTGAACCAAGCTTTAGATAGTATGTACAACTTAAGAAGTGTGCAAATACTTTCGGCAGAAAATCATCGTTATTCAGAGATAGCTTCTAGGAAATACTAACTTTCTAGAAGCATTTTCTTTCAAAAGACGCTGCCAACAGGGATTTAAAGCCAAACTCACATGGCTTAGTAGAAAATGTATCACCAAAATAAAAATAGTATGAATGTTTATACCTAGTACTTTTTTCAAACGTTGAATGCCTAATTTACATATTTTAATGGCAAAATAACTATTTTATAAATCACATGAGAAGTAATGAGATGAACAGCTGATCGAATGAAATATAAAGCACTTACTGTGTATCGCCTAAACACAGGCAAAGCTCGTCATGCACTAAGTTTCTTACAAGCTTTTCAATCAAGGTTTTTCACTGATACTCGTTTTCAAAACTCAAAAAGTAAGATTTTGACTGAGGCATACTGAAAACTATTTTCAGTTGCTGCAACACAATTCGCATATTTTCTTAATTTGTGCTATTTTTAAACAGTATATTTACTATATTTCGAAAACATGCACTTTAATTTCATTTTTATTGCTTTCCTAATATTCATACCGTTATTTCTCCAATTATAAACACTTTTTGAGCAAACCGAACTAGTTTGCAGAAATATGCCTGATCACTGCACCACACACACACCGGCACCTTTCGCTAAATCTTCACCAACGACTAAATCAACTGTTTGGCCGACTCGTGCCGTTATCGATTGGCAGCGGTACAAATTAGCAAGCGAGTTTAACTATTCGCCTGACCGCGAGAAAAAACAAGCAGCACCAAGAAAATACAGAACTAGAGAACGAGCACGAGAACCAGTTCAGATCATTGATCTTTAACGTGGCGCGCAGACCAAAAAGCACAAACAGACTACGTGTGAGCCGTAAACCTCGCAGCTACGACTGCGTCAGCGCACACGCACCGCGACAAACTGTTTCGTGTAGTTAAAAGTTCAACTTTTTTCACTGCCAGATCATCTGAAGCGGAGCTCGCCATAGCCGTCGTCTCTCTGTATGTGTGTGCGGACGAAACGTGTTTACGCGGCTAAATGGTTCAATTCTCGTTGGGTTTTGGTTTAAAGTCAGTTTGGTAAGCTGACCCACAGCTGATCTGGCGAGTCATCTTGCGCACAAGAGCCTGGTTTAAGCCTTTAGCGTCTTTCTTGCTTTGGCGATTGTCTTCTCTAGTTGCGCGTGGTCCGTTATTATCGACAGGAAGCGTTAACTGTTTACTTTCGAATTTACGTATTTTTTCCTACTGCCATAGCTACCGTTCTAAGTGCGCCTAACGGTGCATCAACGGCTCCAACATATCAGCATACAACATGTTTTGTAATTTACTTGCGCGAATGTGGTCGTAAAAACTGAGAATTCCAAATAAATTTGTGCGATAAGCGAGCCAACGCATGCGACGCAGCCGACTTCAAAGCGTTTGTCGCATGAGCAGCCTCGATCTGCTGGCATTTTATGGCGCGTAATCAACGAATTGCAAATAAAAAAGGCGAGTAAATGTATATAAAATTTGAATTCTGCGAATTATGCCAACTACTGCCGCTTTTAATTGCACATTTTCTATGCTTGAAAGTCACTGGGTGCCGGCTCCAGACGATACGCGCGTTCGCCATGCACGATCGCCGTCATATTTGCAATATGATCCATGGCATGTCAGTTTTGACACGATCAGTCGCCGCAATTGCACAGCCAGTCGGGCTGGCAAGGGTGCAGACGGCCGCAGTGTGGCCTGGCCGTAAGTGAGTTGTGTCTGCGCTGGTTCCTGCTGGCTGTGGCAGTGTTGCAAGATCGGCTGTGGCGGCAATGTTTGATTTCTTCCCTACTTTGTTTTGCACTTTTTATACACGTACACGATATAGCATGCCATAAATGCGCAAACGGCGAAGATCGTGCAACATGCAATGTGAAAAAGATGAGAAGAAATGTGATACAAGCTTGCTAGTCTGCAGGAATCGCATGCTGGCTAAGGGATCATTGATCACAGTGTGATCTACAGATGAGCGAAGATACATTGTAGATGCCGTGACCATGGAAGTGAGGAAGTTGTTGGCCTTTCGATTGTGGAGAAGCCAAAACAGTATGATAGCGATCGTAGAAAATCATCTTGCAAGTTTATGTGAGGATCATTAAAAATGCATAGACCCAGTAGATGATAGCAGTCGTAAAATAGAGTTTTTAATGAATTTAGACAAATGGTGAAGACAAGCTAATAAATTTCAAATTCTGCCAAAAGCGTAGTACTGAACAAGTAATCCTCAAATTCTAAATTCTTGAACTGATCGTGAGTGATATGATAACTGAGCTTAAATGGTACTGGGGACCAGCTGTGGGTATTGGTTGGTGAATTCAAGCCTACAGTTCGTCTGATACTCATTTTCTTCGCCAATATTATGCACTCAGGGGCACTGCCGCTACACTTTCCGCTCGGTTGCCGGTTGCCTGCTGCCGAGATCGTGCATAATTTGCAGGCAGTCGTCACAGTGAAGGCAGACAATCAACCCAATCAAAAGTTGACTGTAATTATTGGTTATAAGCCAACTTTTTTTTTTTTTGGTTGCAAAACAAATAAGTACAAGCATAATGCGGGGTTTGCAAAAACGGCTTGGCGCAATTTGGCTGGCCAATAAACGCAATACGCGTAATTGGCTGACAAGATCGCAGGCAAGGATCACTTGATTTGCCTGCTCATTGCGGCGTAACAGAAGAGCCACTCTAAAATGCGTCTTATATCCCGTACTGCTGTGGGAAGGCAAGCGCTCGTTATGCACACTGTAATTTGCAGGCCTGTGATATTTACTTTATTTGCACAGCTGCACGATCAGCCTTGCTGCATCTTCGCAATTAAGTGAGTGGTTGCAGGAAAAAACTAAAGGCGTTGCAGTGTATAAATGAAGAAAAAATGCTGACTAAGTTTGACGCTTACAAAAATTAATTTTTTGCGTTTTCGCCGCGTTCCTATCGATCGACGCAACACGAGCACTGAGTCATGATCACGTTGCCGACTGTTAGTTTTTCGAAGCGCGCAATGAAAAACGTGTGTTTGTGTTCGTCTCGCTAACAAATTTCTTTAGTTTTTTCCCTTAAAATTTCTTTGTTTACACAGCCTCCATAGTACTGAGTTATTCTTCCTTTGTATGTGTGTGGCGTAAATTGCGCGATCACCTTGTTGAAACATATTATTCAGCTGTGTTTCGGGAATTTCTTCATCATTCGTGTTGCTTATTTTTAGCCCGCTTGATTCTTTTTTATTTGTTCAGTGATCGTGCCTTTATCGATCATCTTTCCGCAGATATTTTGCGGGCTGTAAAGCTTCGCGGCGGATCGAATTTGACGCGATCAGTTGATCAGCAAACAATGCTGAGTCAGTTGGACGCAACTTGTTTGGTTTTATTTTTATTTTTGGCAGTCTTTTACTCTGTAAGTCCAATCATTTCCTTATTTGCGGTTTGGCTCAAACAAATTGGTTTTGGCTGGAGGTTTTTGATTGATTGTTTATTGAATTTAGCCTAATTGTGGTTGTCTTCAGAATTTCTCCACCAATTGAGGCGATAAAATGCTTATTGGCATACAAGTTTGAAAATGTTGCGCATACAAACAATGTTTGAAGAAATATTTTAATATGAATTTTGTGACAATTAAAAAAAAAATTTTTTTTTGATTCAATTTCGTTGAAATTTTGCAAATTTTTTAATATGAAAATTGGAGTGAATTTATAAGAAAGTTTTTGGTTAAGAAGAATTAACAATTTTATTAAACTATTTTTTTTATTAACTTTAGACTAGCTTTATTTCTCCAAATTTACAATTTTTAACTTATGGAATAATTTAATTTAATCAATTTTTAATTAATTAAAATTTCTTTCTTTCAATTAATTTCTAATTCATTATTTTTGAAATTTATTGCTGAGAATAATTTTCCTTAATTTATTTTTTGTTTATTAATTTTAAATTAATTTTAATAAAAAAAGAAGTCTAATAAATTGTTAATTAAAAAGTCAAGATTTTGGAAAATATTGAATTAAATAATAACTGATTAAATTTTTAACTAAAATAAAATAAAAATTAATTTAGTAAATTGACATTTGTTAAACATTTAATAA
>NW_017534775.1:532958-548051 GCF_001853355.1 Bactrocera latifrons
AAAAGAATAACAATAATTTAATATAATGTTAACAAAAATTAATAATGATAATTGAATTTACAAAAAAAGTTTTAAGTTTATTTCATTTGATAAAAAAAAATGTTAAATTTTGAAAAGGAAAATTAGTCCAACAATTAATTGAAAAAATATATATGGATTGTTTTTTTGTAAAGTTAATTAATTTGTCTTATTATCATTATTTTTAAAATGTATGCCACATTTTAATTTTTTTAAGATTTATTTATTTTTATTTTTAACGCGGCGTCACTCAAACGTGAAATTTATGCTCTTTTCCTGCATTCAAATTACCATTTCATTAACATGCTATGCAAATATTAGTTTACGACACACAAACATGCATAAACAACTGTATGTATTGGTATATAAGCATATGGATATGCGTATGTATAGATGTACTGCCATGCGTAGTATATAATATAAACAAATACTTGCAGCAAGTGCTTTGCCCACTTAATTGCATAATTATTATGTCAATGTCATTTGTTGAAAAGCAAAAACAAACAACCAGCTAACCGGCGATTCAACAAATATGGCGTATCAATACGTGGCGGCGGCGGCGAGTGCGAGCAGCGCGAATTCGCGATTAAAATTTACAACTTCCGGTGCACGCATGCAACACATTTGTTGTTTTTGTGGCACTTACAGTGGTTTGCTTGCTTGCATATTTGTGTGACAGGAATTTATTAAATAATATTGCTGCAACAACAACAACCGCGAGAGATATGCAAATTCAATAAAATATAAATAATATGTATAATATTTGCGTGATTTAAACTCGTTTTGAACCTGAACCTGAGCGCACGAAGCGCTTGTGGTCGATAACGCGGGCTGCGGACGCTGATAACGGTGCAGCCGCTGGCAGTGTAAAAACAGACAGTTAAATTTCGACTGTATTACTTTTAATAATTGTTGTTGCTGCCTTATTTAGTCGCTGCTGTCCGTGCTGCGCGCCCCATTAAAACGCTCCCATATCGCGGCTGCCAAGCGTTTTTCTTCCGCTATCGCTGCCACTGAGCATGTCGTTTCACGGGAAGTGCAAAGCATTGCAATAGCACACAAACACACACACATGCGCGCATACACAGCGAAATCCAATTTGCATTTTTTTCAGCATTTCGAAAGTCATTGCTGGCATATGTATGCGCCCAACGCTCGCGGCAAACTAACGAAACGGCGGAAAATATGCAACGCTGTTTGCGAAAAGCGAAAAAAAGTTGCAATAAAAATATTTATAAATACTTGTAACAGCAGCAAACAAACGAAAAACGCCAAGCAAAAAAAAGTGCAGCGCGACATCAACGAGGAAGCAGGCAGCAGGCAGCAGGTCAGCGGCGCAGCAGCGCAGCGTGGCGGCCGCAGGCCAAGTGAAAATCTAATATAAATGCAACACTGCATAAATGCGTTTTTCGCACGCACACACGCACATATACATACATAAAAAAATAGCATGCAAATATAAATAAAAAGCACAGACTCATGTGCAAAAGTTTGCGCACATAGCAGCGCACATCCGCTAGCCGCGCGTGTTGCATAGTTGTGTTGCAAATAAAAATCATTCCGTTTATTTGACTTTTTATTTTGTGTGCGCTTTATTTATTTGCCTAGTTTTTGTAAAAAATATTTCTGTCCCCACTAAAAGGAGAAAAAACTCTAATCGAATATGAAATGCCCAAACTGGAATTCGAAAATAAATCTAAAATGAATTTTTAATTTCAAATTTCGCGCTTAGGTATGACCATCGCAACGATAACAAGAGCAATAACAACTATCACGCAAAACGTCAATGAAATTTTTTCCGACTGCTGCACAAAATCGCCATGAATAATGGACGGCGCCGCTTGCAACAATCCAAAAGTTCGCAATCGCAGACAGAAATGCATTAAAATTTTCGAAATTACACACATAACGGTGCGTGTAAATAGTTAATGCATAATTATGCACATCGCAGTGGAAATTAATTTGCAAAAATTAAATTCAAATGATAATTGCAAGTGAAATATGCACTTTGCAACACTCGAGCACGATTTACACGCCGCAGTACAATTATTTGAGGTGAGCAGCTAATTATGCATATTCAAAAGTATTTCGGGAAAATATTCATATAGAAAAAGTAATTAATAATTCTTGGAAATTTACTTACTTTAATTGATAACTTGGCTGCAAATAGAAAAAAAAATTTGTTAAAATTTGTAAGCAGATTTTCTTATGAAAAAAATTTTATAATAATGTGTGAATTCAACAAAAAAGAAAAAAATATTGAGAAAATTGTACTAAAAAACTTAAACATTTTCATTATAAATAATCATAAAATTAAAGTAAAAAATAAATAAACATGTTTTATTTTATAATAATAAATATAATATAGGCTTTGTAACTTTTTTTTTTGAAAATTTATATTTTTAAGTATTAAAAATAATATTTAAGACATTTTTTAATCCGAAATCTATGAACAACAAGAAAAAACGTTATCTTCAGTTGCACCCAAGCTAGAATAATCCTCACAGAGAAGGATATATGTAGGGGTCCGAATAGGGACACACCAAAAATCTCTACTGCTTCAAATACATTCCTGAAAACTTTGATAACTGCGTCGTAGAGGTTACTCGTGGCGAATTTTTCTCTGATCACATAGCGAAAAAAGGATATACGGATAGGGAGGAATCGCTGGAGAAGAGGCGGGGTGAGCTTTTTTATGGATGGAGCGAAGGTCAGAGGTGGAGTTTTCTGTAAGCAGCTCTCTGATAGCTTTAGGCTACCGGATCACTGTAGTGACATTGCCGAAACTGATATTAGCCGCCTCAACAAATTAGTGCTGCGATGAAAGCGGTCGTCGATTTGTAAGGATCTTATGATAATTATTTAGTAGTTTCAGTTAACACAATGAACCGGCGTTTTAAGCTGTCGAAGTAGGATCCTGCAAAATCCCTTTACCAGGCCAAAAAAGCGACCAATTTTTAAGTAAAATTCAATATTTTTCCTAAAAAGCCGCCATTCTGTGAAAATTTTGATATTTTCGACTTGGAAATGTGAAAAAGGATTTGAGGAAATAAAAGTTATAAAAAAAGTTATTTTTCGGTTTTCTAATTTCCTTGGGAAATAAACCATCAAAAATTCGCCACGCAATTACTTAATAAACCGCCTTGCGCTGCCAACGCATTAAATCCAGCGAATTTCACGTTGGCTGACAAGCGCGCCTCAGCCTACCATGCGAGCGCGTCTCCGCAGCCACAACAGCCAGCTCTGGCTACCTTTCAAGCGCTGCTGCAGTAAACCACAAATCAAACGGGCTTAAGCGTGTGCGGCCTATTTTCACAAAGGCCATTTTCCTGCATTTTTTCTTCCGTTAGCTTCTTAAAGCAAAACCAACAGCAATCAACTGATCCACCGCACTTCCCTGTTGTTGTTGTGGTTGCATGTTTTTCTTCGTYTTCTTTGTACATAGGCTACTGTTAAGCAGCACATTAAGCCAGTAAGTTTAATTAGCGTCTGAGGCAACAAAATCGTACAGCCGACCGAGCGGCCTACAACACACATACACATGCTCGCGCTTACACTCGCATTCGGCTCACTCATTTGCTCGCTGCACTTGTACTTGTCTCAACTGAAAAATTTCCAATTTGCCCTTTGACACTTGGCCTAATTGGATTTGCGGTTGCCACTCGCACCAGTCCGTCTGTCCGTCGGCTTGGCAATGCCCATATAAGCTCCATGCAGTGACCATGGCCAACTGTTGCTGTGTAACTGCTAATGCTACCCCTGCTCTTGCTTTGCTTGTGGTTGTTGCCATTGTTGCGGCGAACGTATCTAATTTTTCTTCAAAGTCGGCTGGTCGTTATGGTTTCTTTCCGTCCCCTGCAATAATGAGCTGCAACGTAAGGAAGGCTGGGGCACAAGCACTCCATTAGGGACGGGGAAATGATTGCGGAATTAAAAAGAGAAGTGCAGGGCTACGTATGGAGGCTTCTGTTAAAGATTCAAAAGTACAGATGTAAGCTTTGAGCGGAGAAGATGACAATTTAATTGAAAATTGTCGAGTGCGAGCCTCTGTAACTAGAGTGAGGAGAATAAAAGCGCTTCTTTAAACTTCAATTTCGAAAAGAGAGGTTCTAGGCCCAAGCTTTAGTTCTGTGAAAGACCAGGGAATTTGAGATTTCGAATTGAATAGCTTGGACGAGAGGGGTCTTCTTGTCTAACATTGCTCTTGTTTAATGTGAAGTGACATTAGGTTACAATTAGTCAGGCCAAGAACGCAGTTTTCGAGCACAGAGTATTGAGGCATCTCATAAAGATCACTACACTCAAACCGGAATTCATTAATGTTAGAGATTAGATTAGTAGAGGAAGTGGACTTTGATATTTAGGAAAAAATTAAGGTTCGGGACCTACTGAGTTTTATTTCTATCTTTAGTATTATTTATAAATATTTTTCTTTTATTAAGAGAGAAATGTTTTTATCTGAATTGTAGCTCAGTCTTCCAAATTGGCGGAAGTCGTCTTCGTTATTTACGAAGAAATCATGATGAATCATGATTCAGAACTTGGCTGCTTCTAATGGGCTTCATTCTTCCTGTCTTTGCTATTACGGAAAAGTTTCTATCTTGGATATTACGAAAGATTAGATGGTTGCAAATTATTGCGGAGAGGAAGATTGGAAGAAGAAGGATGCAATTGAAATGGTGAATTAGTACCAGAACCATAAAGATCTTATATAAGAAATGAATCTGTCACAGCAATTAGCTGCTATCGACCTTCTACTTGGCTTTGAATACCGATATAATAAAGTGTGAAATATCGCAGTAAGCCAGGAGCATTTGTAAAACTTGTTTTTGAAGATTCACTTGCCTTTGAGGACCGATTGAATAAAACATGGAAGACCGAGATGAACCAGGAGCATTCGCATAGCGCTTTCCGTGAATTTTTGAGCGTTAAGAACATCTAAAATGAGAAGAGTGTGGATCCATATTCACTATCTCACGAGTTTGACTTGACAAAAGTCTGTACAGAAACGAGCAACTTACTGCAAGAACAAGACAGTAAGTATGAAATTTTAATTGAAATCATAGAATCGTGAGTGAGTATGTTGCCTAAGCTGAGTTTCTTATTTGGCTCTTCATACTCTCTTCACCTAACACTTGTAGAGAAGGCCTTCAGTGAGCTCTAACAAGTCGTAAATATATCGGAAAGCTGTCCAGACGCAAAGTCTATATATACATAAATTAATCAATAACCTAATGTTGTCTCATTTAATTTATCACAACTTCAACTATTTTTCTCTATAATTAAGTGCTCACTTAACGGATTAACTGTTAACTAATTAATGAAAAAAAAACGTTTGTTTGTAAGGCTTGAAAACACACACACGTCTCTTTCATTGCCGGTTATTGTGACACGGCCAGACACTTGTATACAACCGCCGATAGGTGTTCCGCCAGCATTGACACTTCATTAAAAATAATCACACTTGTGAATTAAAGAAAATGTTGCACGTACTAAAACAAACTGGCGGCGACAGCAGGCGGACACCGACTTCAATAACTCTGGCTTTGACTGTGGCGGCGACGGCGACGGCGACGCCGACCGACACGGCCAACCTGGCAAGACTGAAGCTTTACGATGCGCCATAAACGTACACATAAGTCTGGAAGTGGGCACGTAAGTGTACGCGCGGCTGTACTTAACACAGCAGCGGGCCACTTAATGGCCCACAAACAGTATGAAGTAGGCAGAATGAGGAGCCGCGCCACACAACGGCGTGTCTATGACTTGGCTGATGCAGAATATTTAGAGAAGCGTTGCAGCTATGATTATTCGCCGCGAGAAGCAACAAGGAAATTAGAATTTGCGAAGCCGTGAGTACATTCAACTTTCATGCGAGTGCTGAGCGTACACGACAGTAACTATGTAAGACACGTATGTCGTTAAAAGGCCCTGCGGATAAGCGCGCGTATTGAGCTACGGTGCGATGGGCGCATATGAGTGCCTAAATACGTTTGTGAGTGGAAATGTACTTCTGCAAGTGTTCGTGTGTGCCTTGCCTCGCGTTCGTTGCTTGATTGGTTTGATTGTCGTCGGTTGGTTATTTTCTTTTCTGCTTTGCATAGACAGTCTAGTTTAACTAGGTAGAAATGTCTATGTGCTCGTTAAATTTTAACATAAAAAATATTTCGCTTAGCAACACGATGCGAGTTCTTGTCTATTATGAATTTTAGAATTTCAATTATGCCGTTATGAGAAGTACACAGACACTGATGTGTACTTTTAGGGTAAAATGATGAGTAGCAAATAGACAAAAATTAAATATTGTGGCATTATAAGCTTTTAGCAAATCTGCCGGCGGCAATATTCTATCTCTGTTCCGAGAATTCGCACGCTCAGTTAGACATTACTTTTCAGTAAATAAGGTAAATCTAGCGCAGTAACTGTAAATACTCGAAATTTCCGAAATTGTCATTTTTAGTATATTTAACAAGCTAACAATACTAAAGTGAATATATTTCGAATAGTAGCGAAATATTTCGGGATCCGAAATAAAAAAACTGTAGTCTCGAAATAAACAAAATTTTTAACAAAAGTTTTTGATTAAGATGCCAAAATATTTCGGGTTCCCGAAAATTAAAATTATAATCCCGAAAAATATGTAAACAAGATCCAAATATAGTGGCATTAGAAGAATTTGTCGGCACCAATATTATATCTCTGTACCAACTCTTTTGGAGAATTCCGACTAGTCCCGAAATATTTTGGAATTCCGAAAATTAGAACTCTATTACCGCAATAAAGAACACTTCTGTTAAAGATAACGAAATATTTCGGGATCCCGAAAATGAAAACTCCAATCTCGAAATAAAAAAAAATTAAAATTATCTAATTAAAAAGAACCAAAAATATGTTCTCGATGATATGAGAAGTGAAAAAATTTAAGAAATCGGTATAAAAAAATATTTCTTTCTCAAAAAATATTAAATAATTATTTAATTAAAAATAAGAATAATAAATAATGTTTAAATTCTAAAATTTTATTTATTATTATTATTATTTTTCGAACTATGAATTGTTCTTTTACACTTTTCTAAGTAGGAAATTATTCCATTATTTAAGTGTTTTTTATAAATGTTTAGGTTGCAGATAATTTGTGGTAAATTTTGAGCGCAAAAGAACCCAGCATACATTTTAGTTATAATTTTTCCAGCGTACTATAAAAAGGATATAGAGAGGCTATCAAATCACTACATAAAATTTGGTTATATGTACTTTTTTATGAAAATCAAACTCAATCTGCACCAAAAGTTGCATAAAAAGTTTAAACTCGTCAAATTTCCCATTCGTTGAAATGGAGCAAGCATACTTTCAGGCGATTACCATCACCGCAATACTCATTTTCATTTATTTACACATATGCTTGCCGGCGCCAAGCAATTTCCAGCTCCAAACAGCACTCACATGCTTGCCACAGCCACACAAAATTACTGCTGTTACGTGCCACACTGCCGCCACTTACGGCGCTACACAGCAGCTCCGCGCTAGCCCTTCACCCCTCCGCAGCACTGCATACTCTCTTCAATGCTCGGTGCTCAATTCCAAAGCCAAAACCTAACGCTGGCACTCCAATCAACGTCGATCAAAGCAAATTTCTATTGGCGGCGACAACACCAATATTGCTGCTGCCTGCTTCTGATGTCTGCCGATGTTGTTGCTTTACTTTTGTTGTTGTCATTGGATTTCCTGTTTTTTGTTGTCCTTCACTCTACAAGTGTGCTTGCTATTATTGTTATTGCATAGCAAACTGTTGGCTGGTGTGCCGCTTCATCGTCGCACTTGTCCTGCTTACCTCTCCGATCTTCTTCCTTATTCACTGCTACTCTACTCACCACCCTCTGCTCCTTCGCATATTTGACTGCCTAGCAGCAATTTCGATTGGCTTGTGTCACTCGCTGGTTTGTACAGAATTTGAGAATTTGATTTTCTTGTCACGTTGTCAATGTCGTCGTACGCGCCGACGGTGCTGACGACAGTGTTGGCTTACAAGCAGTTGGTAGAAGACAGTTGTAGCTGTGGCAAGCAGCAAAGGAGCAGCAGTCCAACTCGCTGTGGGACAAACGTGGCCACAAAGATTTCAACTGTAATGAGCGAATGGAGTGACTTGGCGATCTTCTGCCCATTTGTAGTCAAAGTAAGGCGGTTGGTGTGGGGTGGGTAGCAAGACGTTCGAAGGGTTCTGCTGGAGGGTTTTCGAAGTCTACAGACAGTTACTGGTTGCTGTTGCTCCAGCAGCATATCACGACGATTGACTTTGAAGCTGAATGCAATCAAGAATGCTGTAGGTACAGCGGCTGCCAGAGGCCTGACTGCATATGCCACCGATCCTAACTGCCTCTCGCCTTATGAGCCTTGTTGCCTGCTTGGCACTTGCATACGCTCGTTCAGTGGGAATGTCATCTTGCATGCAAAATACATTTGAACGGCAAAAGATGAAATGAATAAAATTTAATATTCGTATTTAGTGGCTGCTGAGCGAGAGAGAGAGAGAGAAAAGATGCAGAAGCGGAAGAAGCTGAAGCAGTCAATGATTGGAGATTGACTGACAGCAGGCAGGACTTCGGCTTTGTAAGAACGTAGATGGTTAGGGAAAATATAAGAAAAGCAGTAGGCAACTGTTGAATGGAGTCCGAACTAGAGTTTGGGAATCCCGAAATTCGAGATTTTTTCGAGAGGACGAAGACAGTAATTTATAATTTGATTATAACTGAAATAAAGCCATCTTTTGAGAAATCCCGAAATTCCGATAAAATCCCGGGATCCCGTTACAACTTTTTACCAGTCCCGAAATCGCTTTTTGCTCGTAACGTTGCAATAATTTGTAATACGATTATAATCAAAATAATAAAAAAATATTGATAAATCCCGAAAAATTCAGGATCCCGTTACAACTATTCACCAGTCCCGAAATCGCGTGTTACGTAAAATGTAATCTTTTGGCCTCAATGTAACGACATATTGCATTTGTTGCCGACTACTACCACTGCGGCTGCCGGATGCCTCGGCAATCGAGTTTAGCAAATCATAGTTGAAGTCGTTGATTTAGTGCAATGGCGCGTTAAAATACTATGCTCGTGCATAGTAGATATGTTTGACTATTAAAAAGAATTTCCAATTTCCTTGCTGAAATTGCGAGCAACACCAATAAGTACAAAGTGCAGCGGACTGCTCGGAGCCACGGCAAAGCAAGCCAAGCGGCATCTACTAGTGGCCATTGCAGGTGGGCTGTTGAGAGCTTTATATATATTAATTTTTAATTTGTAATTTCAACGGCACTAAATTTGTTAAATTGCAGTGTAATTGAGTATGGATGCAATTACACACAGAGTTGCATTTAAATGGCTACGGCTGAGTGGAATTCATTGTGGATGCTGCAAATTAGGTCGATTTGGCGCCTTAATGGGTTGTTGCGGGGTGGAGAGAGAGGTTTGAAGGAAGGGTGAGCCTATGAGTTGGTGGAACAACAATAAATGCATACCTGAAAATTAGGAGGAACCACGCTCTTGCCGAGCAAAGTTAAAGTTAGCTGGAAGCGGGGAAAGATCAATCAAATGAAGTTTTGCTAGCTCGGAAAAATTGTAATTTTTGATAGGAAAATATGTGTATTTCTTCAGTTGTTAAAGCTTAAAAAAAAAAAAAAAAATGTATGCCTATTTTTTTCATTTCTGAAAAAAATATTTTTTTTTACTCACTTTTTTAATTTTTTTTTTGAATAAAAATCTAGTGAAAATTAAAATAAAATTGAATTATGAAGAAATTTAATGCAAAAATTTATCAAAGATGGGGGTTATTTTTTCAAAATAAATAAATTATTGATTTTTAATATTTTTTACATACATTTTTTTAATAAAAGTGAAAGTTAGAAAATTAAAAACAAATAAAAAAATTAAATGCAAAACTTGCAAGCCAAGTAACGCTGGAAATTTTATTTGGCATTTTATGCATGGTAAATGCATCCATTTATATTATATGGCACATATGTACATATAAGGCCATAAAACCGTACATAAGTTCATATAACTCGATATTTTTTGTCTGTCAACTAGACTACTATCCGTATACTGTCGGCTTAAATTTATGCCAGTCCATTTTAATTGCAAGGAATAATAAAAAAGAGTAAAGCTCAATTTTTTTGCACCGAAATATAAATATTAAAGAGTCAAACAAAAAATGGGTTAATAATAAAATAATAGTGCAACTAGCAACATTTTGAAACCGGCTTTGAAAAAGAGTTGTTCGGTTTTGAAAAGTTTCAAAAAGTTGGAAAAGTTTTGTTTTGCAAAAGAGCAGAATGAGCAAGGCTGCACAGAGTCAAGCATGTAAGTATGTATTATGCCAATTTGAGTGGCATTAATTTTATGCAGAAAAGTAGTTAAGTAGAAAAAAAGAACAGAAAACCAAATAGAAAATAAAATAAAGCAGAGTATAAATGGCATGAAAAGTGCAAAATGACAGAAATTTTAAATTTGCACCAGTTGGCTGCAAAAGTCAACCGCATTGTTGGCAAACGGGACTGCTGGCTAGCACACTAGGTGCTGGCAGGTTGCCCTGTAGGAAATTTTACTTCGAACTCACGAAAGTACCGGTATTGCTTTTAGTTACGAGTAAGTGGGACTTTTTCAAGTTGTAGGTACAAACTTCGATAGCTCATATATTTCTCTGAATTTCACTATGCGATGTAACAAATTAATAAGAAAAAAAAAATTTGAGTACTTGTTACTTTTTAGAACAATTTTTTTTAAACCTTTTAAACCCTTGATATATTAGCATACGCATTGCCAAGCTAATATACTTTTTAGTACACTTTTAGTCCTTATTTTTGATTTTTTTTACCTTTAAAATATTGGCATAAGTATGGAAAATCTAAAATATTTGTTAACTTTTGGTACAATTTTAGTACACATTTTTGAAACTTTTAAATATTGACAAGTGATAATAATTCTTTTAGTACATTTGAGTACAATTTCAGCAAAATTTTAGTAAATTTTTTTAACCTTTAAACACTAGGCCTGTCGATGTATAAGCACTGACCTGCGATTGTAATCTTTATTAGTACTCTACTACAGTTTTTAGTACTAATTTCAGTATGATGATCAATGAAGTCACAAATTTGGAAGATTTGAAGGCTTCTGTGCAAAATAAATTTGCCTGCCTAATTTTGTCAGCTTTTAGTACATTTTTTAGTACTAGAACTACATTTTTTAGTTTTATCTTTATGTATTTAGTATTTTTCCAAATATTTTGCAGAAAAGACTGCTGAAACTCAAAATTTTTGAACATATTTCCTGGCTTTCGTTAAGCGGATCCGTACAGCTTTTAGTACTATCTCTAAACTACTTTCGGTTCATTGTTTTCTTAGTACTATACTTATTATATTTCATAGAAGACTTTTTTGATTTTTGGTATACAGTTTGGCTATAAAATTTTCGGTTTAAATGATTTTTAATTTTTTTTTACTTTTTTCCAACAGGGCTGCTTCCGTTATATGGCTGTGACAGTGGTTTACGTGTTAGAACCAGGCAAAAACAAGAGTGCGCAAATTGGCTCAAGGTTTTCCAATGCCCATTGGCAGAAAATGAAAGTGAAAAAGTATGGTTGGAATTATTATGGAAAAAATTGCATTAAAAAATGTGAGGCATAAAAAATGCAAATGCTCATAAAAAAATAAAAGTGCAAGTGAGCGTAGGCAAATGTCATGGCGTTGACTGGTTCAGTGTTAGTATTATTTGCATATTTAAAGCCAATGTGCAGAGGTTACATAACAAACATTATTTTTTATATATTTAGAACGAGGTGTTGTGGCGAGAGGAACAGGCGCGCAGAGTGAAAAAATCAAGTATTGCAAGGAAAATCGTGCAAAAAATGCAATAATAGCTGCGAATAGTGTCGCCACGCCGATAATATCACGCTCTAACGCTGACAGCTGACACGCGACGTGCGACACGCGCCGATCGGTCAAAGTTAAATGTGAGACTGCAATGAAAATGGTTGCTGTTGTTGTCGTGCTGAAAAAGGCTGCAGTGCGGCTAGGGGTTAGTGGATTGGGTTTGTGACTTTGCTTGGGGTTATGTGGTCTTTGTGGCGCTGCTTGGCGCTAGTTTGCGAGGAGTAGGCGGTTTGGCAAGTAAGCCGTTATTACTAGGGTCAGCGATAGGGGAGTTTTATATTTTATTAAATGCTTGGCATTTTTTCTTTATTTAATATATTTATATATATTT
This sequence comes from Bactrocera latifrons, assembly GCF_001853355.1. Classification (NCBI taxonomy): domain Eukaryota; kingdom Metazoa; phylum Arthropoda; class Insecta; order Diptera; family Tephritidae; genus Bactrocera; species Bactrocera latifrons. Next base: position 545,234 of record NW_017534775.1, read on the forward strand.
TATATTGTATATTTAGTATGTATGTAATTTATGCATTCACGTATATATTTTTTAATACGCTAATATTATTTTCATTATTTATGGCTCATCATTTGCAAATTTACCTATCAATATAATTTCATATCAACATTCAACCAGCTTAGAGTCGTAAAATAACAAAAATTTATGATTATATTTAAAAGAGTAGTATATGCTGAAATAAATACATATTTACTAACCACATTAGAGACTTTTAATTTTTGTGTCTGCAATGGTTATCAAATTTAAATGCATATCGTAATTGATCGGCTTGTGGTTATTGACAAAGACCCCGACATACATACACAGATGCCCAATGTAGAATTTGTGTTTCTATATTAAAAAGTCGTTTAGAAATTGTTAAAGCGTAAAATGGCTTCATGGATTATGTGCAGAAGTGAGGAAAAAATAAATAAATTAAGCAAAAAGTTAAAATAGTGGATAGTCGAAAAAGTCTTTGCTGAAACAAAATGAAATGAACCATTTCTGAAGCGAATGACGCTCAGCAAATGGTCACAAAGCCAGGATTGACGTCTCAAAAGGTTATCCTGGGTGTTTGGTGGGATTTGGAAGGAATCATTTACTATGAGCTGCTCCAACCTGAACGAACTATTGATGCTACATTTTGCTATCAACAACTGTTGAGATTAAAGCAAGCAATCGAAAAAAGCGAGTAGAACTGATCAACAGAAAGGGCTTCGTCTTCCAACAGAACAACGCTAGACCGTCCTTATGGGAGTAAATTTGGCTGTTTCGGAGAGGAGACAATAGATTGAGTGGGTTTTAGTCTCGATGGTATCATATTGGGCATGCTAAAAGCCTAGGTGAGTCGACAGACAACCTACCTAAAAAAAAATAATCAACGGGAGGTGAAGATATCATGAAAAAAGTACATTATAAAGTATATAAGTAGACTCTATAATCATCCATATGCATCTGTGTATTTTTTGTTTTTTTTTTTTGAAAATTGAAGTTAATTCCACACATTATCATGAAAACTGAGCAAACGGATTTGTGGCTTCAATGACATTTTAACAATACATTACACAATATTGGCGGATTACACTAAATAATCTCAGTTTTTGCATTCAATAATAATTGAATTAACTACCGTGTTTAAAAATTATTGACAGCAAATTTAAATAAAAAACAAAGACACACATAAATCTGTATTTTTTTGTGTTTAAAGATTATATCATGCCCAAAAATATTAAAAAATTTAATACATTTTAACACAACTTTTTAGTCGCTTGCGAAGAGATATTATATCACCCAAATAGTTATATAATTATTATAATGAACGCGCATAAAAACCAAATTGAGGAAAAAGTAATCTTTTCACGCTAAATATTCACGAGCAGTTCACAGATTTAGCAGCAATTAGAGCTTTATAAATTTAATGGCGCTACAAAAAAAATCGAATTTGTGTGTGAAAAAAAAGTGAGTGGCTGTTGGCTATAAACATTTTGGAGCTTATTTAGTAGGTGAAAAAGCGAAAGAGAATGCTTCATAAAAATCGGGCACTGACTCAGTGAAGTAAAAAAAGAGCAAAAAAGCGTAAAGTCAAAAGAAGAAAATTAAAAAATAAATTGTAAAGTTAAATATTGAAAATTTTAACTGAGAAATTATAAATTTAGAATTAAATGCCAAAATAATTCAAATAGTGAATTAATTAAATTAAATCGATATCGTACTATTTAATTAATACCATAAAAATAATTTAAAATATATTAATTTTATTAATTATAATTATAATTAAGAAAAGTGAAATTCCCTTAAAATCCATAAGTTTACCCAAATATTTCTTTGAGGAATTAAAACTATAAATTATTTCTTAATTTCCAGTTAAAAAAAAAAATTTGTAAGTCTTGCATTTTTGGTAAAAGAAATAATTTTTAATGCTCCCAAAATGCATTTAAGCAACTTTTCATGCATTAATTTCCGCATTTTCAATTCATTTATTTCCTTTTTTGACAAATATGGCAACGCCACAAAAACTTTTCAATAAAACTCTCTTGCACTTCACTTAATTTATTCATTATTATTGCGGACATATGCTTTTTATAAGCGAAAATTTGCATTTGACGTGTTTTATAGCAGCCACACGGTTTTTCTTCATGCAACGTCATTGTTCCACTGCGAACGCCTGAAAGTGACAGTTGTGACACTAACCTCAAAAAACTGCGAAAAAGGAAAAGTAATAGCGCAAGCGAAATAAATTGAGAATGGCTGCAGTCATGGTGTGCGACAAAAACAAAAATAATTTAAAAATAATATTAATGAAAAAAAAATTTACAGTAGAAAACTAAATAATTTAAAAAATTTTAGAATTTGAAAAAAAAGTTAGAACTATACTTTAAATTTTTTAAAAAGAAGTTTAAAATGCAAAAATCGAAAAATTTTCGATTTTCGGTATTTTCGCTAGTTGGCGCTGAGAGCACGTAGTTTTAGTTTTATTCATCGCATCTGGTCATGTGATACCTTTTTGGAAAGCTCATTTCACATGGAGCAAAATAAAGAGAAAATTCGGCATATTTTACAGTACTACTACGATAAAGGCAAAAATGCATCTCAAACCGCCAATAAAATGTGTGCAGTTTATGGACCCGATACAGTTTTCATTTCCACAGCACAACGATGGTTTCAACGTTTTCGTTCTGGTGTAGAGGCGGTCGAAGATGCGCCATGCTCCAGAAGGCCTGTCGTCGAAAATTGCGATAAAATCGCTGAATTTGTCGAAAGAGACCGACCTAGTAGCAGCCGTAGCATCGGTTAAGAGCTGGGTATGAGTCATCAAAAA
>NW_017534775.1:548451-577596 GCF_001853355.1 Bactrocera latifrons
AAAAATAAAGATAAAATAAAAAACCTTCGTAAAAAAAAGAAATAAGAAAAAGCAAAGTGGGGGAGATAGGGTTGGCATTGAAACGATTTTATCTATTTTTGAAAAATTTTAATAAACATTTTATTAAGATAAATAATATAAACATTTTGGAAAATATTCTAAAATTAAACACAAGATGTTTACATATTTTCCAGTTTTTTTATTTATTAATGTTTGTTTATATAATTTTTGAGTTGACCATAAAATCCACGTATGAACTATTTGTACACATCAAACCGTGTGCGCATATTTGGCTAGCATTATTGCCGAAAAAACGAAAAAAAGAATAAGCAAATAATGAAAATGTAACAGCAGCACAGCAGCAGACTGCAGCGTCGATTTCGTCTGTAATAAAGTACCGTAACACGGCCGCAAAGTGAAGGCAGTTAAAAATGAGTTTTTGTTGCTTTATTGGCGCATTGTTGCAAGCGTGTGTGATTGTGTGTGTGCGAAATGCCCAAAACTGCCATCGATGGCACAAAAAAGCACATAAAAGACGCCACAAAAAAAAGAAGCGAAAAGGCAATGAGTCGCTATAACCAATAAAAACTAATGAAATCGAGCGTTTTGCTCACACAAATGCACACAAATTAATATACATATGTAGAGAAATATACATATTGAAGAAAACAAAGGCGGAAAATGGCATAATTTAAAACTGCCATGAATTTTAATTTTTTTTCTCCCCCACTTTGCTTTTATTGATTTATCAATTTTTTTTTAACTTTTGTTTAAATTTTTTACTTTTTCATGCCACAAAATAGTGAATGCTATTTGTTTGCTGGCTATACGGGGCAAATCGCTTGTGACCTCTGCCGGGGTTATGCATTTTTGTTTTTAATTTTTTGCTGGCATTTCACATTTTTCTGCAATTTTTTCATATACAATTTTGGTATTGCTTTCCATCTCCTTTTTTGCCAATTTGATCTCTGCTTTGTGTGTCGTGACGCCGGAAATACTGGTCAAAGCGAAAGTGAAATGTTTTCTATTTATTTATTTTTTTTTTTTTATTTTTTCTATATCAAATTTCTGCTTTTATATTAAAGTGAATTGCTTTCTGAGGCAGGCAAGCGGCTGATGTAATATAAAAATCTTTATGCAACGTGAGAAAACTGAGAAATATTTGTTTGTGTTTTTGTGGTATAAAATATAAAATAAAAATACTAATTAATAAAAAATTTAATTGAAAAATGAGGAGCCCGAAACGCAGCTGCAGTTAAAAGTAAACTTTAAACAAAAATTTGTACAAAATTTTCAAAGAAATATTTGAAAATTCTTTGAAAAAAAGTATTGAAACTGTTTGAAAAAAAGTCTTTAAATTTTTTGAAAAAAAAAATATTGAAACTGTTTGAAAAAAAGTCTTGAAATTTTTTGAAAAAAAAAATATTGAAATTGTTTGAAAAAAAGTCTTGAAATTTTTTGAAAAAAAAGTATGGAAAATTTTTTGACAAAAAAAAAATATTGAAATTGTTTGCAAAAAAAAGGTGCATGTTTTGAGCCTTTTTTTTAATTTTTACTTTATTTGTTATTGTGGACAATCGGGAAATTTAGACCAGCTCTCTTGCAATTTATTTTAACATTTTTAATATAAAGAATTAGGATTTTAGAAGTAGGTATTTTCATATATGTTTTCCGAGTAAAACCACTTTTTAACTAGAAAAATTAAGAAACAGGAAAAAATTAAATATTTTCCAATCTTTTTTTGAAACTTTTATAAAATAAGTAAACTCAAAACTCTTAAATATAAAAAAATTCAAAGTTTTTTCAAGCATTTTTCAAGATCAAACAATTTATTTTCTGATTTTCTTAAACATTTTTTATTCGGTTTTGTAAAGCAAAAAGTTAACAATTTTTTTAGAAATAAAACTTGAAAATTTTGTTTAAAACTCTTTGCAATTGTAATAAAACAAAGAATTCAAAACTTATTTAAAACTTTTATAAGATTAAAAAAAATTTTTGAAATCGGTTTGAAATCAAAATTTTTCTTTCTATATTTTCTTGAATATTTCAACATGTTAAAAATTTTCAAGAATTTTTCTAGAAAACAAAATTATTTATTTTTAATGTACATATAAAATTTTAAAAAAAGTTTGAAAAAATTTTTCTTTATAAAAATGCATTATTTTTTTTAATAAAAAATTCAAGAAATCTAAATACATTAAAACAAATTTTTTTAAAAAGTTTAATTTATTTAAACACATTAAAATCTAATAATCTTATCTTTATTAAATTTTTTTTTTTACTTTTTTGAAAATTTTATAATTAGAAAAATGTTTATGTTTCTAGAAAAATTTAAAATTTAATTCTGGAACATATTAAAAGCGTCTTAAAATTGGTTTCGAAGCCAATAATACATAACAGAAAATAATAAATAAGAAATTCCAATAAAATATTAGTGCTAAAATCGCATGTCTTGTTCACTAAAAATAGCATTAATACAAAATCAGATGGCGAATGTTCTTGCACAAAGCAGCTGGGAACGAAAAAAGCGATGAATGAATTTTTAGCTGGAAATTTCAGCAAATTTATGACTAGACGCCAGCTTACTTATTGTCCAAAGCAGAAGTCTGCTATAAAGATGCGGTTGTGCAAAGCAAATTTGCAATTTCGAAATTTATTGCAAGTAACCAGAACAAAAACAAAAATCAAAGCCGAAAAATAGAAATACTAAGAGCAGAGAAAATGAATGAACAGTTATGAATATAAAAGCGTAGCAAAACGTGCTGTTATATTCACCACAGTTTTATTTATGCATACACAAATAAAAACCAGGAATGCATTTGGTAAACAATGGACACACATTTGAAGTTGCAAGCGTGTGTGTGCTGTGACAACAGTTAGCAGAAAGGCTGCGACAAAAGCCGGTGCCAAAATGTCAGAAAAACGGACAATAATGTAGAAGCGCACACACGCTGTGTGCAAATACAGCAAAATGCAAGCCTGCTGACGTGTGCACAACTTTTTGACCAGACTGTGTTTACAAACCGAGACAAAGGGCAAAATTTGCTTGGTAAATACAATAAAATGCTAATTTTGCATGTAAAATCGGCACAGAATTTGTAAATATAAACTAGAATGCAATTAAATAAAAGGCCAGGGTTGCCATGTTGTGCAAAATGGAGAATTTTTTGATAAAAAGGACCTCTGCGATGAAAGTCAAGGGGTCGGCCTCGCGATGTTATATAATATAAATAATAAAAAAAACAAAACAAAAAAAAAAGATGAAAGTCGATAAAGTGGTCAGGGTGACCATGTTAGAAGAAATAAAAAAAAAAATTTCCGAAAATAATAAAGCGATAAAAGCTAAGAAAAGAAAAATATGGCAACTCTAAACTTTAAGTTTCTTAAATGATACAAGCTGTGGCAACTCTGTACCTAGAATAAGCGAATAACCTTGTAATTCATGTAAGTCGTGTCTACAACAGCTACCTGTCCCTTTGGTACTTGTAACCGAGCATCTACGAAAGAAATACTTTTGTCCATCAGTCCTCAATGTAATATTCAGGGAGCTTTCCCTGCTATCAAGAATAAGAATGCTTTTTTTCGACAATCTGTTTTAAGATTTATAAATGTTTAAGAAATGATTATAAAAGTTTTTCGGTACATTCGGAGCGAATCACTGCTTGAGTTACTGAAGACACATGCCTTACCGAGCTTAAGCTCGATGAAAGCACCGAGATATCAGTCCCGTACTAACTTGAGGTGATCATTTTGAATAAAAGGACCAGGTTCGATGCTGAATCGAAGATATTATCGCAAAGATATAAAAATTGCATCAAAGCTCCCCGAATAATGGACTCGGTTCCCTCGATTTTCTTCTGTAAAACTATTTTAATAGTCTACAATATAGACTAAACGGGGCCACCTTACCGAAACGTAGAAAAGACCTTTTCATGCCAGAAATAAAAGATTTTGTGAGCATTTTTATCTTTTAGTTCCAGCTTCTCGAAAAATAAGGTTCAATAAATAATTTATTTTTTCATCGTCGGTTCTAATACCCATCGTTAGTCCGTTTCTCTGCAGAGCAATCGCCTCGCTCACTCGCTAAACGGATTAGCCTGTGGAAAGACATTTCCACTTTCGCCACTGTTAACTATGCGTTATAACGGTGCAATAAAAACTGTTAGATGAATAGGAAAGTTAAGGAAAAGCTTCGTGCGAATACTTTGTTATTGCTGTCGCTGACTTTTTCGAACGCGCTGCTAAGTCCTGCTGACCCGCTTTATTTTTTGCTCAACACAATTGAGTTTTTATTTCATTACCATAAGTAAATTAGATCCACGCACACATATAGACACAGACACAAGAGAGAACGCGTATAAATGCAGTTCCAGGTTAGGTAGTGGTCTGCTCGTGGCAGGACGCGCTAGCAAGAAGGCCGCGCTACCCGAAAAAAACTAAATGCAAACCAGCATGAAAAGAGAGTGAGAGGGAAAATGCAGAAGGGAACGAGAGATGCGGCACAAACGGACTTGTGCGGGTGACAACGCTGCGTTTGCTGTTTGTCGAAAAGTTGCAAGCTGCTTAGACCCTTTTTATGAGCGCCCACCAAACGCTGCCGACGTGTACACCACCACTCAACCGGCATGCAACGCTGTGTGGTTATGCAACACTGCTGTTTGCATGCTGGTAGTGGAGGTTGTCAGCTTTTGTCGTCTGGTAAGTAAGGTGGTCTCTGGCATTTTTTCGGCTCTCCACTGTCGTCATATTTACTTTTAATTTAAATGCGCATAACATGGACTTGGACTTTGCTGTGAGCGCGCGGAGAGTATTGGCGCGTTGGCTGTCCAGCTGTCAGTTACACAAGTGAAAACAGACAGACAGACAAGCTGATAGATAGAGCGAGCAGCGACAGGCGCTTGTCGTCCGAGCAGACATGAAATACGCCCTACCCCACCACGAAATGCAGACGCCGAGTAATTCAAACAAATCAAGTGCATCCCTAGTCCGCGTCCACTTCACTGTGCTCCTTCCAGCCTCGCGCTCGAGATGTCGTCTGTTTGTCACAGTCTGTTGTCGGCGCTGCAGCAGTCTGCATAATAAGTTGACGAAAAAATGGACGTGAAAATGCTGGAATTAATTTGATAGCGTTGTTGACATTCTAACGGTTTCGGTTTTTTCCCCAATATCGCTTTAGAACAGTTGGCGGCGGCAAAGTGACAGTGAAAGTGGGCTGCGCTTGAAAAACAGTCCGAGTTGTGTCATGATTTTGTTTCGGTAAAAAATCGCGTTGAGTTGCGTCATGATCATCGTTTTCATCATCAACGCGAGCAAGAGTGAAATATTCCATGCTTATAATTGAATTGCTGATAGCGTATTTTGGCGCTGATGCCAGACAAATTACGTCATTACCAAGGTAAGGTGAGTACATGGACTGTTGCTAGTGAATACATTAAAGAGGAGAGAAAAGTGAGAGCACCAAAGTGAAAGAAGAGGCGAGTTTATGCCACAAAGGCAGAAAATTGACGCAAAAACGGGAGAGAATTAAGAGAGAGAGTAAAGCACTATTTCTAAAGTCGAAATGCAGACAGAAGAAGCAAGATATAGAATGGAAAATGCAATCTTTACTGGGCCCTGTTGATAAAAACTTCTAGTATTCTAACCCGTTCTCATGGATTGTAATATTTTTCATTTATTCTAAAATTTGAATTAAACTTTTTAAAGCGGTACTGCTAAGTCTGGCTCTTTTTGGAATTCCGTAGAGTCCAGCACAATAGTCGAGGTATATTAATATTTTCGTCTCATTGGACTGGCTCTCGGCAAAACCGATTAAAGTGATCAGAAATGAAAAGCTCTGTTGTTAAACGTAGGTTCCAAGCTTATAAGAATTTTTTAGTGTAAAGTGAAAGCTCTTTTGTTAAAAATAGCTTCCAAGCTTTTAAGAGATTCTTAGTGTTAACTGAAAGCTTTTAATATTTGTGAAAGCTGTATTGTTAAACGTAAGTTCCAAGCCGTTTAAAGCTTCTCAATTTTCCGTAAAAGCCTTTAATATCATTTTGAAGTAGTTTTCTTTCAAAAAAAAAAAAAAAAAAAAAAAAAAAAAAAAAAAAAAAAAAAAAAAAAAAAACAAACAATAACACTTGTTGGTGTGTGAGTTGAATTTAAATTAAGCTCACATAAGGCTCAAATGAACTTTTTATAGATCTTCATATAATGGGAGATTTGTTGGTGTTGCGTATTCCTAAAGTGCTCTCAATCATCGAAATATGCTTTTTTATAGTCTTTTTCACTTCCTTTCACAAACTCCCTCCTTACAACCCCTTCTTACCTTCAACATTCCGAAACTTATTCTTTTCATCAAGAGCTTATTTAAAAATTGCTGACGGCTTGCTTTAATTTCACTTCACAAGTGCCACATCCTTTATGCGGCGTTGCCAGTACTTTTCGTTTAAGCGACAAAAAATTTTAAATTTATTTATCTTTTTCATCGTTTTTTTCGCAAACTGCCAACAATTGTGAAATGCCAAAAATCGTTAAAACTTTTCAATGCAATTGTGTGCAGTTCTCTGCGAGGGTGACACACAGCCACTGACAGACTGACACGCATAGCACAGCACAGCACAGAACGGCGTTTATATTTATGCGCTTATAAATAAATATTTTCATAATTTGAAAAGAGCTGACAAAGCGCTTTTGTGTGCAGCATGCGGCGACGTCTGACGGTAGGCGAACTGATAGATATGGGCTACTCGACATATTATGTACATGTGTATGTCTGGCCTTAAGAATAAATGTTGTAGATGAAGGAGCAGGCAAGAAAAAAGATTATGCAGCAGCTGGCAGAGCCGAAGCGCACTATGAAGAGCCATTTCGGGCAGTGAGAATTTGTTATAAAATTTAAGAAAAAATTAAGAAAAGGATTTGGAATAAATACTTAGAAAACTTAAAAAAACAAAATTGTTATGATATATAATTTAAAATTTAATTTAAAAAAATTAAATAATTAATTTAAAAAATTAAAATAACTATTTTAATAATTTTGATATCACCAATAATTAGTTCTTTAATTTTGATAGTTTAAATATAACTAAATAATTTTGATAATTTTTTAATACATTTAATTAAATTAATTTTAATGAGTGAATAATATAATTTAAAAAATATTAATTAAATTAAAACATTAAGTAAATTTTTATTTGACTTTAGCTAAATTAACTTACGAGTAATTTACAATAATTTTAATAAATTAAAGAAAATACACATATGTATGTATTTCTGAAATTTTTTTCCTCATTTCAATAAAGTCGTCTATGGGTTGGAAGCCAGGCAGAAAAAATTTAAGTGAAAGGCAGAATAAGGAAATTGACGAACAAGAAGTGGCAGTTACCGAGGGAGCGAGCAACATGGAGCTGCAAGCACACGCAATGAATGGAATTCTGGGTCGCAACTGAAAGAAACTGGCAAAAAATATTTCTATGAACATGAAAAAACGACAAAAAAGGCGCCTAATGAATAGAGAAAGAACGCACAGACACACACACATCCAGCTGGCAAAGAAGTTTCTTCAAAATTTTTCCTCTTTAGTGCTTGCTTGCAATGCGGAAGACAGCCGAACGTGCGACAACGTTGCTGTGAGTGTCCACGGCAGGCAGCAAGTGGAAGAAAAACTTCCATTCTGCCACACAAGCCATGCAACAAGCGCCCAACCACACACTGCAGCTCATTCGACTACAACTTGTAGTGGCACTTACAGCCAAAAGAACTATTATCAACGTCATTTTGTTGCAAGCAACACACAAGAAAGTAAATGCGCATAAGAAAGCGTAGAAGGAGCGAGCGCATGTGGAAGTGGGAGAGCAGAAGCAAAAGCAAAAGCAAACGCATAATGGGCTAAGTACCTGGTGGTGCTGGCGAATACTCGGCGAAAGGAGCGCAGGATCGACGGAGAGTAGAATTTTTGACATGAAAATGCGAATCTACGAAGGTTGAAAATCACCGAATCTGCTAAGAAAGAAGAAGAAATATATTCAAGATATAAAAAAGAGGTTGTGAGAATTATCGCAGCTGAAAGCGCAGCTCCCAAAGTTATGGAGAACGGTATTCAGAGTCAAACAGTAAGAAAAGCAACTGTCCACTCTCAATTTATACAGATTGTAGGAAGAAGCGCTGTTACTAGACACCGATCGCCATATATACTTTATATTTGAGCCTCAGCTTTGCAAAAAAAAAAATCTCCTACAAACTTATTTGATCTCCACACTCGAAGTTCGCTTCCAGATCTAAGATCTCCGAACGACGTTGGACAATTTCTGTTTAATCTCGACATGCGCCGCCAGCAATGCCGCCCAGTGTACGCAAATACCCAAATCCAAGTATACAAGAATAAGGGAACGTTGTGCTCCGTCTACTCTGACTGTGGCTGATGACGATGACAGCAGCAATATTGCCGGAGCAACCATGAATAGTTGTTTGCCCGCTGCGAGTGTGTGTGTGTGTATGGTTGTGTGACTAATGGCACCGGGAAGAGTGGGCGACTGCATGACTAGCTGAATGATTAGATTGGAAAGCTCCTGCGGTGGCGTCGGTGGCGGCTGCGTGCAACACAAATACGCTTTGCATTACATGCAACGCTGTGCGTGCAGCATATGGACAACAACATGTAATTTTAATGCTTAACATAATTGCATTTGTAATTATTTTGTCTAATTTTTTGCTCATCATCCCTTTCGCCGGCTCCCTCATGCCATGTATTTGCAACTTACCCCCCGACAAACCCCCACCTAATGACAGTTAAATACCTCGCTATGGTATACTTTCATTAATATTTCACTCGTACTTGTCTGTCTTTTGTGGTTGCGGTGCTTTATGTGTGCGCTGAATGTGGCATATGACGGAGGAAGCATCAGACAGTCAGAGCTAGCTTCTATATAGCGTTGGCAGCTGATGCCATTCTAGTTTTGCTTTTGTCGGCGCTGCTGCTGGAGAGCGAGCGAAGCAGATTTGTCACAGTCAAAGTGTTGGCGGTGGATTATGGTGGCTGCTGGTGGAAGCTTAGTGATATTAATGTGCGGCAGGGTTTAAGGTAATAATTCATAATTTAAAGCAAGCAGAAGATGACAAAGAATATTTTTAGATCATTTACAAGCAAGAAAAATGGCAAGAATAAACCGAAGGGGTGTCTTTAAAAAAATTTTTCAACCATTTGAGGAACCTAACGGAAGCATGCTATTATTTAGTAAAACAGTTTTCAAAACGGGTTAAACCTTACATGTGTTCTATACTGAAGGCATCCGAGTTTAATTTCGTAAACTAGAAAGCAGTGGCCTTACTCACTTTACTTGGCTTTTGTTGTATAAACTGGTTAGAAGCGGACTTTAACTGCTAACTTACGAGTTATTTGTCGGTGAAGTCAAAACGAAAGTTAATCTGAAGTTAGCTTTGTCAATATCACCCGGACCAGAGTTTTCTCCAAACAGTAATTGCGAGACATCACAAAATTTGCCACCGTTCATCAAACGGTCAGGTCGACATAACCAGAATAACCCCGATTTTTATCCAGCCAAGGGCTGTTAACTCGACAACATTGCTCTAAATTACTTTAGGGATGTTCTGTGGCGCTACAACAACGACAACCAAATTTTCCAACCACTGGACGGTAAGAAAGTCTTTAAGTGAAAGCTTTTTCGTATCCCATTAAAGATATTAATTTGAGCTTAAAAGCAGCTTTTCAAGCGTTTTCCTTAAACCTCATCCTACTTCTTTCAACACGAGCTGCGACTCTGGACAGTTTATAGAATCAAATTTGAACTGCGATCATAAACTCGATCCAGGTTGCCGAACAGTCAGAGCAAAATAATGTTCAAAATAGAGCTGTGGGTCGGATATGGACTCTATATCTGCCGAAGAACTTTAGCATTCTTTCTCCACAAATATTTCGTTTATTTTTCTCATGTTTCGAACTCAGAATTTTCCGCCATTTACCAGTCTTCACTAAACTTGGTGCTTTTATAGACCTCTTGACGCCGTCCTTCTGTAACAATTGATTCCAACAAAACCCAAACGGTTCTGTTCGCACTTTGAGTTCGTTTAATTTTCCTCTGGAGCTCGCACTTAGCTTCTAAATTATCCACTTTCATTGCATGCATTCGCGTCATTCTTTATTTTCCTGTGTTATCCATCTTACGATTATCCTTTGTTCATGCATTCCATGGCATTCTGTCTAACCAACGCAATGAGCTTCTTTCAATTACGCGCAAAACCCGTCATTCGAGAAAAACTGATTGCTGCGCATTTCCGTCTTCTGTCCACGCTTTGCTCCTTTTATTTTACACACTTTTCACATCCAATTGGCACATAAAAGATCATTGAAAATTTCACCTTTTAACTGCACCACTGACGCAGCTCTTCACTAGCTGCCTGCGCCGCGTCCCTGCAAAACTCTGCGCGCGCTTCCACTTTGCCGGTTTCGTACGGCATTGAATTGCTACTTCGCCACGACTATTGATACGATTTTCAAGTGTATTATCCGAGGCAGCGGGCCACTTAAGTGTCCATAAACTTGGACTGCATTGCTTACTTAGTTGTATGCCGCTGTGTTGGAGTGAGTGAAGTATGCCTGTGGTCTCATTGTATGCTCGTACTTAAACTATTGACAGCGCTGACCAAATGCTGTGTGCGAACCGTCAATGTTGGACGGACGTGCAACGAGCGCGAGGCCGCACTCTCCAAAGCTGGGCCGAGCTTAGTGTTCAAGTACAGCAGTTTTAGTGCTGTTGCACTATTAACTATCTAACTAGTTGTTCGCAGTTTGGCAGCAGCGGGCTCGGTGCTGGGAGCGTTGTGCGCAATTGAATTGAATTCGCTTGTAAGTTGTCAGTTGTCAGAATGTCGGCTCAATGGCCGGCTTGCTGGTTGTTTTTGCAATAATGTGCGAGTTGCCGGCACTTTAGTCATTTGCACGTTGGCGGTGAAGTGGCCGCTGCAATATTCGAGTTTACTTTATAGCACTCTAACCACAAGCGCAGTGAAGTTTATTTGCTCAACTCTTCTTTATTGCTTATAACGGTTGAGAAGCAGTCTCGCATCTCTTGTGTAAGTAGAAAGTGTCTTAAACAAGATACTGTGTTGGTTTAACCTTTTTTATAGACGCACTGTGTTTAATTTTCGCACGGATTTTATGCCGGTGTGGAATATTATCCTTCCGAGAAGAGCACTTCAAGCTCTCTGGCGTGGTCAGCGTAATCAGCAATTACTAGAGCTATTGTGTAAGGTTCCGTGGACCTCTAATGGAATGTCGGTTGAAATAATTCACCACATAAGATGCGGTATGGCTCCATTTGGAGTCCTCTTCCCGTATTGCGCACATATCTCGCATTCTTTCAAACCATCAAAGCTATGGTCCACAGTTCGCAACCAATTCTTTGCTCTTGTATTTTTTTACTTTCTACTTCTACTCCGATTTTTAGCTCATCATTATATTTTTTCCATTATTTTTATACTCTAAAATCTCGCTTCCTTTGTTATCAGTTCCATTTATGATGTCACTCAAACGCTTCTGGTTTCTTCTTTAGTAGAAAATTTAGTTTACTCACCGTTAGACTTGATTTCGAAATGTTATATGCTCTCATTGTTGCTTACACTCGGCACCCACACGCCTCACATTCTCCGCTGTCGCCTTTTGTTCACACTGTTGCGCGCTGTATGTTCGCGGGATTAAGTTTTTCATTTTGATTAATGACTTTAATTTGAAGTTCTGCTTACACAGCGCGCATTGTCTCCATTACCGCCGCTTTATCTGCGTCTACGATTTCAAAATGTCACTGAGACAGTTTTAAATCTTAGAAAAACTTGCATTGGTGTGTTTGAGGGTGCGTTGTGAGCTCCTACCCGCGCCAGCGCCAAGCAACTGTCAGTAGTGTCAACCAGGAGAAGTGATGTGGGTGCGGCTCTCATGAGCTTATAGACTTGTTCTAAGCGCGTACTTCGCGTGGGTTAGTCCACTTTTAGTGTTCGTAGATTGATTTATGCCTTCCTTGTTGTGGATAAACGCGACGGGTCGTGTGAGAAAGCAGTGACCGGTGTGTGCTTTTCTTGTTCGCTTAATTATGGTAAAGAGCAAAGAACTGACTCCGTTTGGTTTTAGGTTAGGTAAATTGGCCGATATTCGTGAGGCCACGAATAATCCCGCTTGGACTGCTTTAGACGCCTGCCCGTTGTGAAGCCCAGAACTCTGAGGTGAGAATCACAAAGACCGTCGTATAGCTACAAAGTTCCCAGTTTCAGCCAGAAATTTATTGAGCTGGCTGATATCTGCACCGGCAAATCCTCCGGATTTTGTTGGAAAAACCAGATGCTTCAACCTTAGCCTGGCGAAAGCTGGACAGTTATATTCCTCCCTGGAACTTTGACAAAGCCACACTGTGTCTGTAGCCACACTACGTGGAGAGTGTGTCAAAGGAACAGTGTCCGGTTATTCCGGTCATGTGAACCTTGTTAAGAACTGATACTTCTATGGACTTTCTACGTTCTTCTCTGGGCCAAGAGGCTTTCACAACCCCAAAAGTGTTTTGTGCTAACCTACTCTTTCTGAGCTCACGTGAGGTCTATAGACCCAGCGCCCGAGTGTGCGCGGCCAGGGAAATATATGGTCGTTGCCATCCTATTGGGATTTAGTTAAGGGTGCTTTTTTATGGCCAGATGTAAGAATCTAAGAGTTCGGACTAGACGAAAGTTGAAAAGCTTCCATAAATTTATAAAACAGCATTGAAGGCATTCCTAAGTCCTTTAATACTTTCGTCTACATCGTTTTTTTTTCGTCTGTCTCTTTAAGAAACTGTTATTGACGCTTCCACAGCTTTCCTTTACGGCTCAAACTCTTAAAATTTGCGTAACTTCCAAAACATTGGCTTCTCCTAACCATAGCTAGTTCGTTAGCGCATCAATGAGACACTTTGCATGCGGTCAAGCGTGCTGCGTGCTGGTCGAAAAGTTGCACCATTGCCATTTGTGGCAACCGAACTTCCAGCTGCGGCTGCAGCATATCTATTTCTCGACGTAACCCCGCACAGAGTCCAAGCAGTGTCGACGTACGAGCACTTTACTTTGTGTTGAGTGCCTTTAATGTTGCCACAAATGCCATGCAACAATTATTTGCGAGTCAACAACAGCATAAAAAGTTTTGCAAGTTGTGCGCTTTGGATTTGTTGGCGTTGCTGTTGCTTTCAATGTCTCGCTGCTGCGTGGGTGGAGTTGGAAGGGCCCATGAATTTGCGGTTGCACGAGTGATGAGCCCGCATGCCGGCTTGCTGAGTGTGCCTGGTTTCGGCGGGTGACGTGGGCGGCTACGGTCCAAAAAGTTGGCAATTTCAAATGCCATTTTAAATACTTTATAATTCGTCGGTTGGCCCAACAAATACACAGCTGCATAGCGGCCACTTGCCCGAGTGCAACACAGCGTTTTACGTTTCAAGTGGTGTTTGTTGCCTTCGAGTACTTTGGCTGTGGCACTTGCGACGTGTATAATACAGCTGCTTGACTCGATTGCTGGGCCGACAAAGTTTTCGCCAACTCGCACAAACGCCAACTCGCTTAAATTGGCAACAACAAATTCGGTGTTGTAAAAAAGTATTAAGGGAAAATCAGAAGATTCTTTCAAGTGTGTTTAAATTGTGCATGTTTCTGAACTTTCTTGGCCGGCGAATTTGGCATACAAGTTTGTGGCGCAATAAATTGATTTTCACGCAGCGGTGTTGGTACGAGTAGTATTGTGGAGACCAGTTACGGCGATTTCTGGGTCAACGGAAGGCGTTGAAATGCCAGCACTTGCTAACTGCCAGATGGCGCTGTAGAGCAACTTTTGCTATAAATTCGGGACAGTTGCCGAAAGTATTGATGTATAACTAGTTGCGTCCTGTTTTTTCTCGCTCATAATATGAATAACTGAAACTGTAACATTTTTCGCATCTTTCCGAGGGTTTACGGATTTCATCTCAAAAGCACTGTTCCGCCGTGGCAGCCAAGAATGAATCAAGCCAATTTTTGATACGCTGTTTTGATGTGAACCGTATTACGCTGCGGGTTTTATGCAACGACCCGAGAAAATGGTGGTTAGAAAGGGTAAGATCTGGGCTATTAGCGTGGTGTGTCAAATTTACAAGGCGTTTTTTCCAAATAGTTTTAATCCGGTCTTAAAACTTAAGGCGGAACTCTGCCTTGATCGCCAATTATTGCCTCGTGTCTAGTTGCAAATTCCAGAGGCTTTTCCATAATCGCTCGTATCAATTTGATAAGCTGTTGTTGACAGCGTTTTCTAATAATGTTTTCACGCGGTTTTAGAAGCTTTTTCGGCTTTAAAAACTCACAGTACAGCTTGCCCTTTGGAACCTAACATAGAAGGATCGCGATTGTTGCTAGGTTATCAAAATGCACTTTTTTGTGTTGTAATGGTTCCGATTTTCATCAACAGTCACAATACGACTCTTTTTGCAACGTTCAAGACCGAATAATTGCCTCACTCGGTGCGCAAGTTGTCCAAATGGACACTCAATTATAACACGCCACTTTTTGGCAACTTTTAAACTTTATTTCGAACTTGTTTTTCGCATTTTCTTTAAATCTAATAACCTTCGCTTTCATTGCAGTTCGAATTCGCAAAGCCTTAACTTTCTAGCATTACCGCCATTTCCGCCGTTTCCTCGCCAATTGCCGCTTGCCATGGCTTGCTTTGCATTTAAATAAACTCGCACTTTCCACTAAGCACACTCGTATCCACAACGAAGCGAGCGCGATTGCAATGGTGGCTTTGCACGACGTTCCTTTCCAACTGCATGCAGACCAACGAGCGACAGGATGTGAATAGGATAATGGTATAAAGTTTTCAATAGAGTCGAAAAGCAACTTCCGTGGAGTCGAAAATAAAATAAATAGAAAAAAATTGTGCAAAAAATGCAAAAAAAAAAAATTGCAAAGAGTAAAGCAAACAACAAAAAAAAAATGGAGCAAAGCTGGGAAAGCAACCCACTTTCGGTAAGCAAAGAAGCCAAGGAAGAGTAGCAAGAAAGACTGCAGCAACTAGAATGTGGCACAGCTCACCGCTGCTGTCTGAAAGCAGATAAAAAGGCAGGCATTGTTGGCAATGGTAAACTAGCAATCGACAAGCGCTTAGAAGCTGAACGCCAGCGGTAAAGCGGGTGCGGCAAAGGCAGGCACACGGAGAGGATTGCCTGGCGAGCAAAGACACAAATAACTGAAAGCGAGTAAAAAGCGAAAATAAATGGAGTAAATAAAAATAAAAAATATAGAAAGAAAAATATAGGTGAACTGCGCATAAGCTACTGACCAGCTAGAGCAACACACAGCGAGGAAGCAGGGCCACTAAGCAAAGTGTGTCGTCCTCGCCGCTAGAACATGCTGAGCGAGGTTTCAGCGCGGCTGGCGGCCGGACAACTTTAGCTGCATACGTGTCTGGTGCGCAGCTCTCCAGCCAATACATGCACGCTGTGGAAAATTATTATTTGTGGCATGTTATACAGTATTTTGTATTTGTGTTGCATGCGGCTGAGTGCCAAAGTTTCTGCGCCTATACGTTGTAGATAACACGCTCAAACTTTATTGACACGAGCAGCAAGCTTTTTATTTTATGTTTTTGTTATTGCTGTTGCTTTGCAGCAGCGCGTTTTTATTTTTGATTTAGTGGCGGTGAAGAAGTTTTGAAATACCGTTAGTGTATATTGAAATAAATTATGAGCGCGGCGATTTGATATACGGGACTAAACTGGGAAGTTAAAGGATAGAGAGTAAAGTAGAGAGACTTAGCGCATTGAAAAAAAAAAAAAACGCTGCATATTTCTTTCAACTAAAAACATGAGTTTGAAATTCTCAACTGATTTTTAAAAATAATTTTATATAGCAATAAGTGCCATGAACGCAACTAATTGCGGGCATTATGTGTTGAAAATTTAGTAAATATATCTTTCATATCAAAAAATGTGACTGAAATTCTCAAGAGGTTTTACAAAAATTTTTATTTACGGGTAAGTGTGTGGAGCTCAACTAATTGCAGGTATTATGTAGTGGGACTCAGAGAGAGCGCGAAAAAAACAACGAAATGTCAGTGCCAGTGAAGTTAGTAGACACCTTTTTTTAAATACAAGCCTGCCACCAATCAAACGTTACCAGCAGAAGTTTCAGAGCTGATCTTCATCGTAGCAGTATCATTTCTTTCTTAAAGTTATTACAAAAGTATTTGATTGCTATTTTCAACAGCTAATTTTTATTCTACATATGTATATTCTATTCTAACTTCATGCCAACACCCTCTCCCTTTCGCTCTTCGACGCCCTGACTCACGCTCCGACATGTTTACCAAGTCAAACAACGAATCATAAAATAATTTTACACAGAACTTTTACTTGTTGGCATTTCCACAAATTTGCACGACAACAACAGCAAGTGCAAAACATGTGCATAAATGCAACATTGTTTCCGACACAAAAATGCAAGAGTGATGAGACACCAGCAAGCCAGCAAGAAAGGCATAAGTTTCGTGCTAATGCATAACTGTAAATGTATGTCAAAAGCAAAAGTCTGGAGAACAGTTGAAGATAAATGACACCGACAAAGAAAGCGCAAGAGCTGCGCACAAAAACTTCCAGCACACAGCTAAAGTGAGGCAATAACTTTGCTTGATGCAGATTTAATTGCATAAAGCATAACTGGAATGTGTGTGGTTGTGTGCGAGTGCAAAGTTTTTGAATTTTTGGAAAGCCAGAAAGTTGTGCAAGAATTAAACAAAATCAAACTGTAATTTACTCAGGCCTAATCTGTAGGGCTTGAGGGCGAAGTAATGGGTTTACGCAGGATTGGACGGTTTTACACGCTCTGGCTAGGCTTTAGGGTTAAGTTGGCATGTGTTACCTTCTCAGAATGTCTAGTGTAGAATTCAGAAAATTTTCGACGAGTTGGAAGATTCTTTAGATGGTCTCCGTGCCTTTTCTGTAGTGGTGGATACATTCTCATATCTTCAGATATAGGGATGTATAGGTTTTAGTGTTTCTTTTCCTCGAGTTTGCAGTAAACCTTATAAAACCGAAGGACAAAATCGGTATGTCCGAAGTCGAATTTGAAGTTCTTTGCTTACCATCCAAAACTTTAAAGTGAGAAGTATTTTTAGACTTTTGGCTGACTTTAGATTGTGGTCGTAGAGACTATTTGAGTGTGTAAGGGAAGCCCTAAAGTAATAAAACCAAAGGAGAGAATGGGATTGTAGGAGGTTGAAATCGAAGCTCTTGGAACACCATTAAAAACCATAAAAAGGTAAGTATTTTCTGTGCAAAAATGGTTAAGAATGTGGTCGCCTAGTCAACATAAGTATGTATGTGTGACTCTAGCACTTCTTTATGTTCCTTTAACTGAAAAAATATTTCTTAGAAAAAATTTAAGGAAGCGAAAGTCTCATATAACTTAAAATCTGACCGAACAGCTGTAATGTTTTGAGTGTTCTACGGCGACGAAGTGTTGAATATATCTTTCATAGTCTTTTGCATTCATAAAACCAAAGGGAAAAAATGGAAGTCACATTGTCGAACTCGAAGGTCTTGGAATACCATCTAAAACTATAAAGTAAGGAGTCTTTTGTGTGTCAAAATGTTTTGGAATGCGTTCGTAGAGTCAACATGAGCGTGTATGTGTGACCTTAGCTCTTCTTATAGTTCATATTAGTGAAGAAAGATTTCTGAGAACCAACTTAAGGAAGCCAGAGTGTCACATAACTAAAAACCTGAACAAAAACTCTAATGTTTTCAGGATTCTACAACGACGAAATCTCTTGTTGAAACCTTTTCAGAGTCTTTTGCATTCATAAAAACGAAAGTGAAACCAGAAAGTGTATAATACTTCATTCGCCGAATAGCGGTCGCATAAAATCCAGAACTAGATTGATATCTGGGATTTGGCTAAACAGTCCGATCTACTTAAACGGAACGATTTTTATCCGGCCAAGGACTGTCAACTCGACTTCATTCCAATCTTCGGAAAAGCAAAGCACTCATGTTCATAGATCACAATTGCTCAGTAAATTAAGAAAGACGTTCTCATGGACAGTTAAACTCTTTGAATCGACCGCACGAACTTCATAATATATATCTACGAGGCTAATTCGGCTCATACATATTTTTGTATTTTTTTTGTGAGATTTAAAGTTCATATTTTGAAATCCTTTGTGAGGTTAGAAGCTCATATTTTGAAATACCTTGTAAGGTTAGGCAACAACTATTTTTGTGTCAGAAATGTATATATTACGCCACCATGTAGTTATAGACTTGAAATAACACTAGTAGCCTAAATAGCTTGACACTTTAAGGTTATATTATGTTTTTTGTCTTAAGTCTATATCTCATGAAAATCTTCCAGTGTTAAGACTTTGAAGAGATAATATGACTTGAGATTTTATGCTGGTAAACTAAGTATTAACAAAGTAGATCGGCACTTACCCCTTATAAAGGCAGGAGTTGATGTTCTTCCGCAGAATCTGCAATATAGAAAAAAAGAGACTATTTTTATGTCTGTTATCAACATAAAACTAGTTGAAATGTCTTAATCTATAGAGAGGTTGTCGTTTTCGCCTGCTCAGTTTGAAATTGTTTGCCTTGTCGGCGCTAAAGCATAAACAAGTTTGAAAAAACCGAGCGAGTGCGTTAAACCGTAATAAAATGTTTATGAACTTTCCATGTATGAATGAGTTTCGTGACAGATAATAACAAATTCAGAGTGGAAAAGCACAAAACCCAAACAAAAGTAGATAAACAAGATAATGCAAAAGCAATGATAGCGAAAGTTTCCACTGCAGGCGCATAAATGACAGCTGCCAAAATGGCAAAAACAAAAACAAAAAATGAAATAAACTGAAAAATAAAATTAAATAGAAACCGGCGAAAAACGGCTGCACGAAAAAGTAAAAACAAACTCGTTTTCTATTGGCAGGCAGCGCGCCACAGCAACAGCTGCCACAAACGGCGGCAATTGCCACATTAAACCACTTTCATTTATGCATTAGTGACGACGGCGCAGCCTGATTAAGCCGAAAGTGGTTTGTGATTTATGAAATTAGCCGGACAAAGCGTCGCAAAACAGTTAACAACATCGGCTAATGCTATAAACTGGCCAAAACACGAACTTGAGTGCTTACATACTTTTGAGCGTACTTACGTGCTTCTGCACTTAGCTACTTACTTATAGTAGATACCTAAAGGCCTACAAGACAAGGTAACTTCACACTTAACTAAGTACACTAACTTAAGTACTTACGAACTTACGAACTTACGAACTTATGTTGTATATATGTACATATATACTTATGTGGTACTTATGTCTGTGCTGAGGTACATATCGTCACCTAAAATGTAAAATAACGTAACAACACTTTTTATAAGTTTAAAGGCGAAGGAAAATCGATATAATAGAAACCACTCATATTGAAACCAGATTTCAGTTTTGGTTATAAAATGGTTATATATTGGTTATGTCCGGCAACGAAAGCTGAACTTTTTTTTTTAAGTATGTTATGTGTTGTAGTGAATCGTAAGCAATAAAAAACTCAATTGCGATTTTTTTGTTGCTACGTTGTTTTTCATTTAAGACGACGATATGTGGCCGTGCTCTCATTTTTAAGCTTGAACTGGCGAGCTTATGCGCATAGGAACTAATATATTTCTATAGTAATATATTTTATTGCTTAAGTAATTAGTTGCCTAAGAACTTACATAATGAGAAACTTAAGTACTTATGTGCATAGGTATCACCAAATCATGAAAAACAGTTAACTTTTGCCGCAACGAACCTAGAATTACCTTCAAACACAACAAATCCATAAAAGAACTTTATAGGGTTGGGTCAGCTTGTTGGACAGCCATATGATTTAGTGATCCGATCTAAACAGTTTCTTCGGAGTTTTCAGCATTGCTTTAGATAATAATTCACATCGAATTTCGTGAAGATACCTCTTCAAATAAAAAAGTTTCTCCTACGCGGACTTGAGTTGGATGAGCCAGTTTGCACGGCAACTGTATAATATAGTCGTCCGATATCGGCCGTTTAAACAAATGATCAGCCTGTTGATGAGGAACGGACTGGTGCAAAAACTTAGATCGACACTTCATACATAAATACTAATGAGTAATAAAGTAAACAAGAAATCAGAAAATGCCAGCGTCTAAAACACTTAAAAATTTATTAGAAAAGAAACAATAAACTTAGATATTTGCACAACATAAAAAGGCGTCGCTCTGGTCGCGAGTCGTAAAAAGGGATTGCTGCTACCCGCGATTACTTTTCTTATTACAATTTTATTATTTTAGATGAGCATTAGAAAAAATGCCGCCGACCTTCTGGCGCGCTGTGTGGCAACCCAAAAAGTTAGCTGTGTCGCGCACTCGACGCGTTTGACACTCTGCATATCAAGTTCCAACATTGTGCGTATTATGGCGCGGCCGCTGCGAGCTGCCCAAATATATTGTAAGTTATGGCGCGGTTTGCTGTGATGCGAGCAAACGGCAGCGCGCGTCAAAGCACGTCTCGCAGACACAGATACGCGCACACTCACTTGTTGCCAAGCGGTAGCGCGCATTTTTTCATATTTTTTGTTTGTAATTTTGCACTAACAGCAGGCGCCGTCGCCAAACTAGAGGAGCGCTTGAGTGGCGTCGCGCACAAAACAAATTTTCTATGTTGCCGCGTGGCTTTTGGTGTAATTAATGCAAATAAAAATATTAAACAAATGAAGCCAAGCGTAGACGGCTGGCTAGCGCTGAACAGCGTTACTCGTTAACCTCATGCGTTAATCATCATTAACAGCGGCGTATGGCACATTATCGTCTTCAAATCGCACAGCGCTTATTCGTCATCATGCGCTTATCCGTAGTCATCAGCAGCGTTGGCTTCTGACTGATGAAGAGGTAATTGAACCGTGTCTAACCTTGACTTAGGCGCTGCTCAAGTGCGCTTTATGGCGACTTTGACTTTGTGGTCGCTCGCCGCGTCAGCTGTTGCAAAGCAATTTTTGGTTTTGTTTTTGTTTGTTTACGCCGCTGGCATTTCTTGCCTCACCTCGATGGCTTCTGTGTGCTTGGCGCTGTTCAAGTGCGTAATTGTGCGCAGCTGTTACTTGTTGTTGTGGTTGTTGTTGCAATTAGTGTTGTAAATGTTTGTACAAGGTGCCATAACACTTTGGGCGATTGTGTGTGCTTTTGAACTTGAAAATTTATTGACCACTTTTTTCGGCGCGCGTGTGGCCATAAATCGCTTTGAGATGCTTAGTATTTGGGTAAAGAGCACTCATGGGATCATAAACACTTTAAATGGATGCAGTAACTTTAAATTGTGGATGAAGTGATGATAAAGATTGCGCAATGGAGGTCAATGTGTCTAAATGGACGGATGAGGCGGTAGACTATAGGTTTTAAGGCAAGCACGGACTGATGAACCAGCCCTGTAAAAGAATATGCTCTGAATAAGAGGCTGCCCAAATCAGGTTAAGCAAAGAAAACGGCATAACTCTTGTCAACAGGTATTACTCTTGAGAAGTAAAGTCCTCCCGACGACGAACAAAGCTCAAACTATATAAGTCACTTATTATTCCCGTTCTTTTATATGGTGCAGAAGCATGCACGATGACAATATCTGATGAGTCTGAAAACTCTCCAGCTCTGAAAGTATTCGTCGCAGTACCCGCCGGGGAAGCAGAGGAAGACCTCCACACCATTAGAAAGACCAGGTAGAGAAAGAAATGGCTACAGTTGGAATCCCCAATTGTCACTTAACAGCGAAAAGGAAGAACGACTGGCGCTGGTGTTGTAAACTCGGCGCTAACCGGGTATACAATATTCATCCGGATTTTGTAAGGTTGATTTTTTTGGGAGTGAATCTTTGATTGTATCCGTGTCAGACCTAAACTCGAGTTCCAGAGCTCAAACCCTTGAAACGTTGTGAATCAGCATTTGAGCTTTTAAGGACTTTATTGGAAGTGCGTATACTAAAACAAGTTGGCTTTCTTCCAAATTTCTTGAAAGAAAGTAATAGCCTACAAGTGAAACAAAACCAAATTTCTAAGGCTATCCGTGCCTATCCGGATTTCGACAGGTTGATTTTCTTAATAACGAATCTCTAGTTGCATCCGTGTCTGCTTGAAACTTAAACTACAGAGCTCTTAGAGCTCAACACTAACACATTGTGAATAAATGGTCAGCGGAGGGTTTGAAGACTTTACCGAAGGCGCTTATACCAAGGTACGTCTTCCAAACTTCATATAAGCTTTGATAAATTACAGCTCAGACGGTATACTAAATTTCTAAGCAAAAATAGTAGCCAAGCGGAATCTATGATTATTGCTTTTCCTAACAAAGCAACATCAGCCGAGCCTCAATTACTCTTAAACTATTACGTCAGACATAGACCAAAAGAGAGTACCAAGAGGCTGGAAGAGTACGTAATTACGACCTCAACTTTATAGCCACATTTCTAGCTCTAAAGTCAGTAAAATTTTCAGCCTGTTCTTAACCCGTAACTTCCTCTAAATTCTTTACACGTCGCAACAGGTTAATCCGAAGTGACGACCGACAATCATTACCCTATTTCATTATCTACACTTTATTATTCTCCATTAACCCCAAACCGTCTACTTGCAGGCACTCTCTGACAGCTCCATTAGCCGCCGCATATCTAGGTATACGAGTATGCGCTGGCGCACCCAAAAGGAAGAGAACAAGCGTGAAAAGCGGCATAAAAGCCATGCTGTTAAGCGCAAGATCGTCAATCTTCGCTGATTCACTGGGCAAGTGTAAGGCCGCGTTGTCGGCCGACACGTAAACACATGAACTTCCCACGCCAGCTTTTTCGTCTCCCCTCACATTAATTACTTAATTACAATTTGCTTTCAGAATTGCGCGCGAACTAAATCTAAGTTAATCTACAGCGGATGTTCTACCTGTTGGACGGCGATGTGGCGCGCAGCCACTGCAAGCCCAGCGCAATCTTCTTGCAATTTGTCATAATTTTTATATGCGTATCGACAAAACCGGCCGAGCCAACTGACCGACTGGGCCGTACGCTCACTCAAAGGCTGAATGAAAATCGCATGAACGCACAAGTGAGCAAAGTGAGACGCGTAAGGCGGTGCAGGGGGCCATACGGAATGTAGCCAGCCTTTTGGCGCTAGAAAGTTGCGCGTGAGATGCTATTGACCTCGACGGCAGTAATGAATGACAGCGGAGCGTTGCAAAGATTAATTGCGCAGCTGTGCGCCGCGCGCGTTGCCGCTTTAATTGGTCTATAATCGCGGTAATATGCAACGATATGCGCAAATTTGTGGTAGCAGCTGTAATTTCGACTTTAATGCTGGCCGTTTTTTTGGGGGAAAATGTGAGACGTTTAATTCGTGGCTGTCGTATGGAGTTCGAGGGGTGTAAGCGCAATATTTATGTGATTATAATAGCGAAATGACAGCAGCAGCGGTGGAAATGCCAACGACCAGGCGCAGGCTGTGGAAAAAAGTGGATTTGCAGATCGCAATGGGGCACCGCACAAATCAACGGCTAATTGGCGTACGCTTGAGGTGTGTCACGGAATTTCTAGTTTTACAGCTTCGCGTTAAATAAAAAAATAGAAGAAATATGGCGTTGTTACCAGGAGCTGGTGGCGACAAGCGCACATTTAGAGCTTACAGCTCAGTGCATTTTCAACGCTTATGGCAGTCCGCAAACAGACTGCTGCTACTTAGCGATCATATACTCGTTTATTGGCCCGTATGTAGGCTGCTTGTGGCATTAAAAAAACAGCGCTGACAACACGAGCTGGAGTGCAT
This sequence comes from Bactrocera latifrons, assembly GCF_001853355.1. Classification (NCBI taxonomy): domain Eukaryota; kingdom Metazoa; phylum Arthropoda; class Insecta; order Diptera; family Tephritidae; genus Bactrocera; species Bactrocera latifrons. Next base: position 572,282 of record NW_017534775.1, read on the forward strand.
TAGAAGTTGTGGCAGCCCACAGAAACCGGCTTGACGTGTTGCCGCTGTGCAAGAAAAGTTGAAATGTTAGATGCAGTCGAGGTTGTGTATGTGTGGCAAATGTGCAACAAGTAATGACACAAAACCCAAACTGTAGAAACAACGCGGCTTGCCATCGCTCAGGAGCTCAACATTCATCATCAAACGGGTTTGAACCATTTAAAAAAGGCTGGCTACAAAAAGAAACCCCATGTTTGGGTACCACATGAATGAATCTGTAAAAAATTGAATAGATCGAACTAACAACTGCGATTATTTGCTGAAATCGAACCATTTCTGAAGCGTATGGTAACAGGAGAAGAAAAGTGGATCAAATACGACAATAATGTGGGAAAGAGATCATGGTCCAAGCGTGGTGAAGCTCAAAAAATGGTTGCAAAGACAGGATTGACAGCTCGAAAGGTTACATTTTATTGTCAACAGCTGAGGAGATTGAAGCATGCAATCGAAAAAAGAGCCAGAACTGATCTACAGAAAGTTCTTCGTCTTCCATCAGAACAATGCTAGATCATACACATTTTTGATGACTCGGCAAAAACTGGGAGATCTTGGCTGGGTAGTTTTGGTGTATCCACAATATAGCACTGACCTTGCACCATTGGACTACCATTTGTTTCGGTCAATGCAAACTCCCTTCACGGAGTAAAGTCGGCTTCAAGAGAAGCCTTGAAAATTACCTGTCGCAGTTTCTCGCCGAGAAACCAGAAATGCGTTACAATGATGCAACAAGGTCTCTAAAGGCAAAATAGCAAAAGTGGTCGGCTAAAATGGTACATATTTGGTACACTAAAGTTCGTTATAAATATAAAATAGATAAGTTGAAGTTTGATTAGAAATACGAAAAGACTTTTTCGACTATCCAATATTTGACATAAATATATTTTTTTTAAATATTTTTAAATTCACGTTTTTAAGTTTTTTCTGTAGATTCTTTGAAATAATTTGATCAAACAAATGTTTTTTGAATAATTATATTGTCCAATTTCGTATAAAATTTTTTTAAATTCTTCACTCCACATTTTGAAGTTTTCTATAATAATTTTTTTAATTTTATTTTAATTTTTTAATTTTTTAMATTCACATTTTTAAGTTTTTATTTTGTAACAAARTTTTAATTTTATCTTTATATTTTGTATCGTTAATTTTATTTATTTTCTATTTTTWCTGAAAAATTAGACTGGCTTATTTCGCATAAATAATATTTTTTTGTATTTTTGTCTTATAAATTGCCAATTTTTGCAATTAAATTTTTTGCACATGCCACAACATTTATGATTTATGCAATTTATTGCAGCGGGCCACTTTACTAACACTTCACTTTATTTCTTTAGCGCAAGCTATTAATCTTGAACTTGCTCCAATAGCATGCGGCGCATGCGTACGGCCACACGTTCGAGTGTTTTTTACTTAACTCTGTCGCACTGGACAATGAGTGGACAAAAAGTCAAAAGAAATAGCAGACACCATTGCGCTTTTGAGCAAATATATGTATATGTATAGGTGTGTGTTTGAGTTGGTGGCAGCACCTGAGCGCTGCTGCTTTGACTGCGCACATGCGCTGACTGACGCTGAAATGTGGCCAGCGCGTGACCGCAAATTACCGTTAAATACAAGGCAATAAAATGATTAATGATTTCGCGTATTTATTGCAATTTTCTGGGTTTCACAAACGTTTATGCGATTCATTATGGCGGCACTGGCGCTAGTTTCTTCGCACTATTCGAAAGCGTTTGAAAAGTTTGGCGAAACATTTTAATGGCTTTTTAAATTTTTGTGGAGCGCAAAATTGCGATTTATACGCGTACGAAAATTATTGAAAAATTTAATTTTTTGCGCTGTTAATTAACTTTCTTCCGCTCTGAAATCTACTGCCACATGTCACATTTTAATTAAGCGCGCACATGAAATCGCACGGCTTACAAGTTTGTGTATGTGTGTGTGTGCGGTTATGTATATTGCGCGGTGTTAATTTGCAGCAGTTAATTTCTTTTCAGCGCTGCAACACACAAAATTCCATTTATTTACTCAATTAGTTGGCGTCTATACATGTGCGTGAATTTGTGTGTGTGGGACGAGCGCGAGTGAGCAATCGAAATGCGAGTGCAGTTTAATTTACATTTGCAGCACATCAGTTCCGCTATGCGTCAACAACAAAGCGGCCATATGCATGTATATAAATAAAAATGTAAGAAATAATATTTAGTGTCGAGTCTCGAAATCACAGTACCGAAATATCGGGATTGTGAAATTCAGTTTAATATTTAGTTTTATTTAAGGCATATAAATATGAATACAAAAAGTAGCTTTAGTTCCCGAACCCGAAATATCGGGACTACGATTTCGGGATTTCAGTTGTATGAAATTTAGCTTTAATTTTAATTGAATTTAATGCATCTAAATATACATAGGAAAAAGCTGTTGTCCTGACCCCGAAATTTCGGGACTGTGATTTTAGCATTTCGGAACTTTAAAATTCATATTATAACATACATTTTACTTAAATGCATATAAATAGGAATTTACCAAATCCCGAAATTTCGGGATTCACAACTTGTGCTGTTTTACAGCACTTGCTTTACTTAACACACACATATGTATAAAGCAAGTTGCAAATATTTTGTTGAAAAATAAATATAAAATAATTAAAACGAAAAAAGGATGGTGCCATATACAGCCACACACGCACACACACAGTGACAGTTACAAAAGCGCCAACGCCACAAAACGACACAACTCAATTAACACCAAAGCACACTATACTTGTAGATCGGCGTGTGGGTGTGGGCGAGTAAGCGTGTGAGTCCATGGAATTTGCTGGCGATGGCGTTGACTTCGGTACCAATTGAATTGGTGTTGCCACATGCATACAAACATACACACGCTTATGCTTTAAGCTATGTATGCGCTCATTCGTGTGCTTTTTGCACCAGCTCAGCGCAGAGTCATGCGCAACATATTGACATTCTGACAGTCGCTTTTTAATATAAACAACAACAATAACAATAATAAGCAAAGCACTGCGTGGTGTAATCAAGTGAATGACGAGAATGAAGTGCAGTTTGTTGACTTTCAGCGCAAAAAGAAATAATCATGTGGCAAATCATTGTGGCATTACATTGAATACCACATTCATATACATACATATATGTACATAGATGTATATACATATATTTATGAAAAATAAAAAACGTTAAAAACGTGCATTTCTTATAGCATAAGAGGGTATAACCTGTTTGTATGGCAGCTATATGCTAATAATAGTCTGATCTCGGAACTTGTAGCACTGCCCTGGGCAATAATCATTGCCAAATTTCGTGAAAATATCTCATGAAATAAAAAGTTGTCCTTACAAGAACTTGAATTTGATTGATTGATTTGTGAGGCAGCTACATTTACTAATTGCAGGCGTGGTTCGAAATCGCCGATTATTCTGCATAGCGCAAGCTTTAGTGTTTTCAAATGTCAAAAATGTCAAAAATATTTTTCCAGTAGCAATATACATGCATGCATGCGTCACAGTATGTATTACCCCTTATTAATCACTGCCTAGCTGTAGGCTGTAGTTTCTTCTTATTAAATCAAATCTTCCACAAAGCTGCGACCTTCACCTGATCTTTCAACACTAACCGCACTACAAGTGTTGAAAGTTGCACTAAATTGAAAATTTCAATTTTTCAATTCACAAAATTAATTTAATTGCCGTAAAATATTTCATATAGCAATGTGTGGCAGTTAGCTTTTACGTAACTTTCACGCAGCGTTTTGACGATTTTATCGCCGCGCAAATTTCCACTTAATTGCAATAATAATTGTTGTTGTTGTTGTTGTTATTGCGTTGATTGTGAAAATATTTATCTAAACTGTTGCTGTCGGCGCTGTCAACGCGCCGTCGATTATGTCACCTGACGTCAGCAAAAGGTGTCGCTCGCAAGGCGTTTGGCGGCGCTGCGCGTGCGTTGCAAATGCGCAAGCTTGAAAGCGAAGAAAATTATTGTAACAAAATAATAGGCGATAAATGGCGCAATTAACAGAAATCATTTGCACTTTGTCGCCCGATTATTTCTACGTTGAAAGCGCGCGGCCACAAAAGCGACGACGGCGCGCATGCGCAACAACAAAGGAACCTTGAAAAAGTACGTTTCCGCCTGTAAACGTTTATTTAAATGTAACTAAAGTGGTTAACGCGCAGCTAGAGAGGAAGAAGCGGTGGAAGAGCGCACAAGTAATTACAGTTAATTACATGTATCAATTTGCAACGCATTCGACGCAACTAAACGCCGCGCTTTTGTCATAAAATGTCGGCAATAATAATGCGCTGACGACAGCAATAACAATAGCTGTAACAACAACAACCCACGTGATTTAAAAACATTGACTGACATCGCTGCATTGCGGCAAATTGCGCCAACGCCTTCTTCGTGCAACAGAAAAATCGTGGACGGAAGTGGCGGCTCAGCAGCGCTTGATTCCAACGCTGAGCCTGTTGTTGCGCGCAGTCAGTTCACATTTGACGTATGTTATATAGGCTTGGCGTTACGAATTCGTCGAGTCATCAAAATAAATTGATGCGCTCAAACTGAGAAGAGGTGCCAGCATTTGTTTGGTGTCAACAAGGGCCTACCACAATGTGGAAAATTGGTTGTTGCAAGCGTATAGTTGTTGCGTTAAAAGCGCTAAAGTGCTAGATGACGTAACAAATACGGCCTCTGTGGCAGTTATTTCTAGGAATCAGGCGATAACAGTGAGTCAGCCCAGTGCTTTAAGCCTACAACTGGCTAAAAACTAGTTTGGCACTCAATTTCTTCGAGCATGAGAGCGGGTACTGCGTTCCTCTATGAACTATTCATAGATTTTGGGATAATTTCTCTCTAAAATTATTGATCTATGGGCTTGCATACCTCATTGCTTGGCGGAGCAATAAATTTTAAAACAAAAAATAAAAATATATGTAATTATTAAAAGAATATCTTCTTTATATACGTGAGATATAGTTGTTGGGTAGTCGAAAAAGTCTTTTCGTATTTTTAATCAAACTTCAACTTGTTTGTTTTTTTCGACTATCCAATATTTTTTTCGAGATATTTGTATGCATAAAACTTTAAATCGACTCGATTCGAGCTTCTAACAAAATGGAAATTTTGGAAAAATATATAACAAATAAAAAATCTGCAGAAAAAAATGTTGTTTTCGTATTAAACAAATTTTTGAAAAGAATAATAAAATAAAGAGAAAAAATTTCTGTTATTAAAGACATCATAAGGAACAATATTTTTGCT
>NW_017534775.1:577721-586042 GCF_001853355.1 Bactrocera latifrons
AAAATTTTACTTACATATATATATATAACTTGAAATAGAATCAATGGTTTGGTTTAACAAAAAAAAATTTTTTTTTGCAAGCTGTTTCCTCTTATTTGGGCGCTTTATGTTGTAAGTTTGAATTACGTAACAGCGTAAAAATATTACTTGGCAAAAAACCACATTTTAAGCCGCACTTTCGCCACAAGATGATGGGCAAAAAGTTAAGATGCCAGCGAAAACTAAAAATGTAAGCCAAAAATGAGTAGCTGGGCATGAAGTTTGCAAAAAATAAAAACAACAAAAAATATGTACAACATACTCTATATATAGTATATGTATGTACATATATGTATAAGCGTAAGAGAAAATTGAATCAAAGCGCTTAATACAACGCTTAGAAAGTGTTTTTGGTAAAAAATTCATATTCCTCGGTATGAGTGTGTATATACAATCTACATATGTGTGTGTACAAAGCCACAAGTTATTATATTTTTATAAAAAATATTCAATTCAGCGCAAACAAACAATAGGCAGGTCGAAACTGCACACACACCAACACAAAGGTACTTACATAGGTACGGTTAGTTGAAAAATATAACAACTGCGCTGCGCTTGACAAGGTATGACAAGTTATTATTGTTGTACTTTTAGTGGCATTGTGCCCAGCAGCCCCATATGCCCACGAGTATATGGGAAAATATGTGAGTGTGTGTGTGTGTGTGCTTGCACATGCGTGCTGCGCTTGTGTTAGTGTCACATTACGTGACTTTATTATCTAATCGCATATTACTCTGCTCATCTGTCAGCAATGATGTGACAGTTGCGGCAGCCAACAACAGCAACAAAAACAACCAACACTTGTCATTATTATTGTACCTTTTGTTGTTCTTGTTATTGTTGTCGTTGCAGTACAACACGCCGCTACTGTAGCTAGCGTACTTTGCAGCGCTGCCGTTGGCTGCCGTCGACGGACGACTAAATGCGACTGTCAGCGGTGCGTCCACAATGTGGCTGCGCAAAATGTTTTTGTTGTTTGTTGTTGTTTTTATCTCCATTTGATGAAGTTTGCTTACTTAACGACACTTTAGTTGACTTTCATAGCCTGTCGCCGGCAAAGTGGTGCAAAAATGCATAGCAAAGAGTGCGAGGCTGTTGTTGTTGTTGTTGCAAATTAAAAGTGAAAGATGTTGCGAAATAATTTGCGAATTACATTTTCGCTGAAGAATGCATGACTCTTTATATAAATAATTATTTTGCAAATGCGAAGTGCAATGCCACGATAATGAGAAAAGTGAAATTTGTGTACAAGATGGGATTAAGCCCGAGAAAAAACAAGTAATTAAGTGGCTTTGAAATAATTAAGTGAAGGTAAGCATTGCGATTATCGGCTGCGAAAAACGGCAAAGTTAAGCAGCGAAAAAACCCAAGAGCCGCAGGGTTGCATTGGGAAGTGTATGAGTGAAAAACAAGCAAGAATAGCTTCGACAGCGTTGAAGTTATGTATTCATCGCAAATAAAAATGTTTTCTATAAAAATTTTAATTTTGCTCGGTTAACTTGTATGACAGCCATATGCCATAGTGGTCCCCTCTGTACAATTAATTCGCAGATCACATCATTGTCTCAGATATTAATCAATGCTAAATTTTGTTTAGTTATCGCTTCAAATGAAATAGGTTTCCATACAAGCATTTGATTCCGATTGTTCAGTTTGTATGGCAGCTATATGCTGTAGTGATCCGATAACGGTGATTTCGACATATGAGCAACTTCTTAAGGAGGAAAGAACGTGTGCAAAATTTTAAACCAATATCTATGAACTATTTTCTTAACTCCTATATTTTTCACTCCTTACTACTTTTGCGATCTGTAATTCTCCAGAGGTTTATAAAATATTTAATATATGTATAAAATGTGTTAATAATTGCAGGGTTCTTTTAGCTAAGGATTCTCATAGCTTTTAGTTAATTGATTCTCACAAATTAGCGAACTACATTGTAGGAAAAATCAAAAACTAAGGAATAATCTTATAACTCGATGAATTTTAAGAAATATTTACTGCTAAGGACCTGTTTATTATTACAAATCACTGTAAAATTTACTATTTTTTCGGAAAGTCATTGCAAATTGTGGGGTTTTTACGCAGAGATATTTCTGAATAACCAAAGTTTAGTAGCAAGGTGGCTTTATACATCTAAAATCAGCCTTGAGAATTTTATTTCTGGATCTAAGAGTTTACTTACATGCTTAAATAAGGTATATCAATATATAAACAGAACTTACCTGCAAAGAAAAAGAAAATAAATTAATATTTCGATGTCAAACATGGGTATATAGAGAATAAATATATCTTAGAGGGCTTAAGCCCCTAAAGAACACTCAATTTGTAGGATAATGCATAAGTGAGTTGGAAGAGTTGGCTGATAGACAGAAGCAATAACAAGGCGGTGGCGTATCTCACATAATTTTTTTCTGACATATGTACATACATTAGTGCCGTTTAGGTATGATGAAAGACCAACGAGGCTAGTAATTCTTGCTAAGCTGATGCTTTAGCATTAGCAACAACGCCAAAGCGTAGTCTAATTTTGAACCATCTACCCCTCTTCTCTGCCAGTCCGAAAGTTATTCCAGCTTGTCGAAATAGAACTCTGGTACTCTATTGCCTTTTTATTACAATAGTAATTTCCGTTTCTTAGAAGAGAGCGAGAGGAAGGTTGGTATTAATATTAATTACTGCTGCTAAGCATAAATTTCAACTATGGAGCGTATAGTACAGTAACTACCGATTTTACTCTGCGGCTTCATTGGGAAATATTTCTATGTTATTGCCGTGTTTCTACACACCTACTCTCCACTTTCTATTCCTTGGTTAAATTCCACTTTATTTTTAGAGCAAATATATTTCGTAATTAAAATATTTGAGTTCCTATAGAAATTCGAAAATCTCGCCAAATGCATAACAGCGCGCTAGCTAGCTTTGTAAGCGAGTGCACAGCCCGATGCTGGGCAAATATGATACGACGTGATACGAAGCACATGCGTGTCATTGCACGCTTCAACAAATCCATTTGCCTTCGTCTGGCGCCCACACTGCAGCTGGCGCACTCTCGCCACACACCTCACCCTCAACGATACTCAAGTGATTGAATGTCAAAAATCATTATGAATAATTGTTGTTGTTGCTATTGTTTTTGTTGCTTAGTGCAATGAGTGTGCGGTCTTCATCGAAGCGATTGTGATTTTCGATATTTTGCTGCTGTGCCTTGTGGCGCTTTGCTGCTAACATATGTATTTTTGTAATTGTTGTTGTAATGCATGCAATGCTGATGCGTATCTGTCAGTTTATCTGTTTATCTGTTCGCAGTCATTAACATTAGCGCTCAACTGTGAAATCGGTCATGAGAAATCATGGTCAATTACTGAAATTAAATTGAAAATTGTTAAGGGTGAGAGAGAGGTGAGCGGAGCGCCAAGTGCGTTTGCTGTGTAATGCGTTGTGAGTAATGAAGGATGAAGGTTGGAGGTGGTAGGCAAGGCGCCATTACATCAAATTAGCTAGGTTTGCCTGTGCATGCAACAATGCGGATAACGGTGTCGAGGCTTTTAATCGCTGAGTTGCCAATCTAATTTGTGATTTAATTTACTGCAATGATTTAGTTAGTGATGAAATAATTAACTATTGCATAGGTATTTTCTGAGGAATTTACCGTAATTTTCTATACTTTGATGCAAACAATAAATCATACTAATTTCACCATTTTGCATTAGTATTATGAAACAGAAATACTTATAGAGTAATTACAGCAGGGTAATTGTAAAAGTAATGGTATTGTAATTATAAATTCGAGCCTAAAATTTTTTAATCGCTTGTAAGAGAAATTGTAGGTCAGATCATAGCTAACGCTCAAATAAAGTAATGGTAATGGTAATGGCACTGGTAATTATATAAATGACAGTAATCAAAAAATAAACCATATTTAATGGCGATAAATTATAATTGGGAAACAGCCTTTATTTTTTTTTTAGCTACAGTATAAAGTAATCAGTAATGGTACTGGTAATTACATCCGCTGTAGTAATGAAAATATAATTTAGATCGCAAAGTGTGATGGAAAATTGACACCGTCACATAATCGATAACAAATTTTAACTAGAGCAGTACTAAAATAATGATAATGGTGCTAGTAATTACATATGAACATAGTAGTAATGAAGAAGTAAATCATATTGAAAAGAGTAATAAAAAATAGACACTGGAAATAATCGCTAACTATTTTTAGGTACAGCAATGTTAATGATATTGGATATTGGATTGATATTGGATTATGGAAAAGTAATTATAGTGTCATATTTATAATGCCATTGATTTTAATAATGAAATAGTAAATTAAATGAACACATAAATGGAATAAAGAACGGTGTTGTAAATATATATATTTTTTTGGGAGTTAAGAAAGAAGACGAATTCAGACAAATTCTGGTTCTACGGTAAAGGAATTGTACCGGCTATTAACCCGTCAAGGGCGTTTCTTTAGCTGATCTAACTCCGTTTGAAACGATAAGGCTGACAGATTAATTAATGCCCGGTGCAGAGCACATTGATAGAGAGAAAACATAAAATAAGGAGAGCAAAATATAGTCATTAATGACATCTGCCATGCAAAGAAATTAAAAACTTGATTATTTGCTTTACTTTTCTTCAGCTTCAACTGAGGAAAGTAAGCAACATTTCAGAACCTCAAAGACTCTCAGCTGCGCCGCAATAACAAAAATCACCACTATTGCGCGGCATGCAACATATTGTGCTGCCGATGATGCATGTTGCATTACTCATGCATTACTTCGCCCGCCCGCGCACATTACATTGCATTACAACAGCAAATATTCGCTGGCTCGTCGATTGGCTTTCTGCCGCCGAGCTGAGCAGCTGCCTGCAATGAATTTAAATTGAATTGCCAATGAGTTTATTGTTTTTGTAGCTATTGTTGTTGCCACAGTGGCTGTATTACAAAGCGAGGCAGCACGTATGTATGTGTGCGTGCGCAAAAGTGCTGTCAGGCTATTAGTCCTTCTTTCGGCGCAAAAACTGCCGCATCAACAACTCAATTAGTGCGCGTGTGCATGTGCATGGAAATTTGCATGCATGCGCGCTGCAAGTGATTTTTTCGCACGCTGGCATAATTTTTATTAAATTCATTCAAATTAACTCGCAATTTGGGTCAACTTGAGTGCTAAATGCGGTTGTCCGCACGCGGAAAAGACTCGCGCCTGGCGGTGGCGAACGTAAGATGCCGCATGACGTTGCTGATGAGCATGTGGGAAAATGCTGCGCTGCGTGTTTGCTCAGTGGCTGAGCGCTGGAATGCTTGAGCGGCGGGCGTAAATGGCTTTGAGTTGGGGAAAGCAGCGCGCTGGCTTATTCACTCATTTGCGAACTTATGCGCTTGTCAATATTTGCGATTCTGTGTGTGTGCTGCTTATTTTTGTTGTTTCACATGGCGCTCAAGTGAGCTGGCTTAACAATGGCCGCCTCATTGGCATTATTGGCCATTTTCAGGCACTTGCAGTCGCATAAAAGCGAGCTTTGCACTTAACTATGAGTTGTTGTTGTAAATTGTTTTTGTACCACTATACATATATTTTATTATATATGCAGCAACAATCCTTTGCGCACAATTTTAATGAGATTATGTTCGAGGCCTCTTTATCATTCACAAATGTAATATAAGTAAGGATATGCGTGGATATATCCACTGACAAAAATACGAGAATATGTCATGAGTGACTAAGAGTTATATTTTTAAAAACTGAATAAAAAATTAAAAACTTTTAGGTGAGCTAAATTGCAAATTATGAGGTGTTTCGGTATGCACTTAGGAAAGATTATGATTCTATTTAATAGGAGAGTAATTGTAATGGTAATTAGTAATGGAAATATATATTTGGTAATGGTAATTTGTAATGGAAATCAGTAATGGTATTTGGTAATGTTAATTTGGCAATGATAATGGTATTTGTAATTATACCAATAATTCTAACAAAGAATGGTAGTTTGTAATGGAAATCACTACTGATATTTGGTAATGTTAATTGGTAATTGTAATGGTGTTTGTATTTGCTGTTAGAAATTTGTAATGATTACTTTTTTTGTTCTACTCTTATTTTTTAATGCATCCATATAAAATAACTAATGTGGGACTGATTATAGTAATTGTTAATGTAATTCGATAATAGAGAAAAAAGTTAGAAATTTGTAATGATTACTTTTTTCACCGCAATCTAATTTTTTGAATGCTTCAATATAAAATAACTATATACATATAAAGAGTAATGCCAAACGATCAGGTATTGGAAAAATTGAGAAAGTTGTAATGATTACTTTTTTCCATTGTAATCTTATATTTTTAATGTTTCCTTATAAAATACTATGATATTAATAGCGAAATCATTAACATCTTAAATTTTTTTAATTACCACGCAATATTTAAATATGAGTTAGTAATCATTACTTGCAATTGTGATCTTAATTGTAGCGGTAGTCATTACTGTAAATAAAGTTGTAATAGCTTCAAAAATATTGAATATTACATTTCAGCTCGGTGTATAATGCTGAACACTGTGCTGGTAATGTTAACGGTAATCAAGGTATTTTGCTGTCGCCCACCATGCCCACCATGCCAACCATATCGATTATTGTCACAGCTTATTGCTGTTGTAGGCATATGCAAATGTTTCACATATAGATAATTTTGTTTGCTTTCCTGCAGCAGCTGTCTGCATGCAATTCAAGCATCAGCGACATGGTCTGCATGCAATTTGCGGTTGAAAAATGTTCATTTTTACACTCAACCGCTTTTTTCCAAGCGCCTGCTTCGCGCGCATATATGTATTTGTTTGCTCGCATGTAATGACTTTCACTGGTGCTGCTCGAAAGGCAATTAAAGCCAGCCGCACAAGCTGTTGCATGCATGTACTTCCACTAATAGGCATTTGTTGTTGATGCGCGCGCTTATTGGCGATGTTATTATAGCACCCACACACACACACACAGTCAGTTTGTTGTAATTGTTATTATTTTCATATCAGTTTGCGTGTATTTGTGCAGCACGCTTTTTTATTGTAATTAAGTTGCTAGTAGTTCAGTTCATAAATTGCATGTTACTCATACGCCCTGGACGCCCCTAGACTCGCCAACGCTGCATACTTAGTGCATTGTAAGTACGGTTAGACGCTAATTTACAATTAATTGACAATGGCGAAGCTACTGTTACTTTTACCACGCACATATGCATACAAACATTATATATAGTATATACATATGTATATATGTTATGTATTATGCGCATATTTATTATATAGTATACTCGTACAGACAGAGATATGGTAAGTATATTAAATTCTGCTTCAGGCTTTTAATAGCAATTTGATATGGCAACGTACAACCATTAGCCGCTCCGCTGCATGTGTGCGCATGTAGCAGTGTGTGTGTGTCTGTTGGTACTGGTGTGGGCAGGAAAAATTGTAACAAATAAACAGGTCGATTGAGGTAAGCACAAAACATCACAGGCTAATGAAACCTAATGCCACTGTTCATGAAGCACACCCCCACACACATATAATTGAATATAAATACACACATAATGTATTTATACATCTGTACATACGTTAATTTATTTATAAATTCTCTATGCTATCAAAACAAGGGCATCGCTTTCGCTGCCTTAATCCATTTTATTATATTATAATACTGTACTTATAAATAGATAACGGTAGACATTAGTTGCCGCTGCCGCCAGCTGTGCTTTCCGTTGTTATTATTCATATTTGAAAGCACATTAGTGCTAATACATGCATGCATGTGTGTGTGTGTGTTGTTGGTAGGCGTATCGATTACAGCAACAAAATGAAAGTGTAGAAAAACCATTAAGGTGCACAACAACTGTGTTAGTGGCAAAAAATTGATTGAAACACATAAATTCGTATATAGTTCGAAAGGTAGACAAACTGGTTGATGACTGTGCGGTCCATAACGGTAAGGTAAATGTACTGGTTTTGCTAAACTGACACATGCTTAGTCAATTTGTATGTGTAAACTATGGTACGTTGCGTAATCGAGTAAGAGTGCACTTGTAAACAGTTGGAAGGCGAGAGAGGAAATAATACGAAAGTTTTAGCAATAATTGCTTGTAATTAATTTTTGTAACCATAATTTAATTTTTTTTGGTAATTTAAGTTATTATCAAATACGCTATGTATTAGGCTATTATTATGTTCAAATATAGGGAAATCTTAAAAAAGATATCATTTAAGAAGAAAATTAAAATTTTTCAAGAAAAT
>NW_017534775.1:586757-588180 GCF_001853355.1 Bactrocera latifrons
TTTATAAAAAATATTTTTTTTTCTTTTCAAAAAAAGAATGGAGTAAAATTAAAATTGTGTTTTCATAAAACTATAAACACATTAATAAAAATAGTTCTTTAATTAAGTATATATTTTTCAAAAAATAAATTGAAATTCAAGGAAAAAGTTTATGAAGAACGTGTTAGTATTTTTTTTTAATAACTTTTTCAAGAAAAAAAAATTAAATAATTTTAGGAAAAAATAAAAATAAAAATTCGCTCAATTAGGACAAACAGTGTGGCAAACACCACCATGCTTAGGGCATTTTTTACAGTACTTTCTGACAAAAATATGAAAATATTAAAAAAAATATTTAATTTATGTAAGTGAAGGATATAAAGCTTTTGAAATTTTCAGCAAAATTTGTAAAGGCTTTTCAAAAAGGGAAGAACCTGAGGATAGGCTACATTTTTTTAATTGCTGCATTATACTACAAAAGAAAGAATTTAATAAAAATATGTTTTCTACTTTACGATATAACAGGAAATGTGCCCATTGGCATTAGCAACACACTCTGTTTAATGTTAACAAATCTATACACTGTTGGCCGAACTACTATCGACTTTATTCTAGCCGCTTGCACTGCATTTTAAAGCTGACTTTCGAGCTATGCACCAGCCTATACAATAACCATTCGAGTTAAGTAACTATAAAAAATAAGCAATAAAGCCACGATAGCCATATAAGCGACAAACAACAAATATAACAAAAACGCGAGCAGTCAGTCATTGCCGACAGTGCTTAGTTGTGGCACAAGTTCAGCACAAGCTTAAATGGTTCTGACTACATATTTGCAAACATGATAAAAATAGGCACGCACTGGCATTAGTAGTTAACTGTCGGGCGGTTGCATGAAACTGGTTTTATGGCGCACACTCACATATGCACACATATTTAGTGATCAAACAGCAAGCGTAAATGGTTTTTAGAAATGCAAAGTGGCAGCGCGCTGCCTGTGTACTTCGAGTTCAAGCAAATACATTTTTAATTACCATTATAATTTGAGTTGTGTGTATTTTTTTAAGATATTTATTATTAAGCTACTATCTAAAGTATATTTATTTGAGTTTTAATTGAGTGTGTGTAAGTCAAAGTACGCCTCGCGTGCTTGTACTTACACTTTTTGCACGCACAGTAATGCCGAGTACATACATTAGTGGGGGAATGAGTGTTATGCAGTCGTGATCTGAATGCCACATAGATTAGTACAAAGTATTTCTAATGGTATTAGCACCCTTGGCACGTACCTTGGAAATAATTTTTGCACGACATGGAACTGAGGTAAAAAGTGGGGGTTCAAAGTGATCAGAAAATTTTAATAATCAAAGGAAATATTTTACAGTTTAAATTAGAGTTTAAAAAAACAAATATAAAACTTAACAAAAAAAATCAATATTAATTA
>NW_017534775.1:589190-596230 GCF_001853355.1 Bactrocera latifrons
ACACATGTAAGTAAAATAAAATTTCAAAAAACAAAAAAATTAAATAAATTTAACATAAAAATTTTCAAGTTTAATTGTGACATAAGCATAGAGAATTCTTCAGAAATTAAAAAAATAAATAAAATTAAAAATAGTAAAAAATAATGAAGTTCTTTCAAACAATCAAAACGCCAGCAAATGGTCACGAGCAGCAATAAATGCCAACAACAACACAAACAATTAATTAAATATTTACTTTTCAATTAGTTAAGTACGCATTTTAGCAGCCACTTGAGCGTTTAGCATAGTTAGCATGTTTATGTTTTTTTTTTCTTTCGTACTCTCGCATATTATTTACCATTTTGTTATGCAAAACTTTGAAGCTTTGATGGATGGCCAACAGCTATGATGATCACACATAGCGAAACACGTGAGCAGCGCTGACACTGACAATCACCGAGTTAAGCAACGCCTGGCAAACAATATTTTAGTCATTGCAGCCAACGCAGAGAGAGGGAGGGACAGCGAGGTAGTGCGGAGTGATGCGCTTGGAGCTGCGTTGCTGCCAATAAGTCAAGCGAGCGCAACAGTTGACTGCTAATTGTCATTCTTGTTATTGCTGTTGTTCGCAATGCTAAACCATAGCTCAGCACGCGAAACAAAGAAGCTTATAGCACACAACTAATAAGCATGGAAAATTTAAACGCTACTGAAATTTGCATTTGTAGCGGCAAAACGCTGCAAAGCGTGTCGAAAGCTTCGCATTTTATTATTATTTATTTACATTCACATATTGCTATTTCCAATTAGTACTTATTTTCAAGGTCGCTTGCTGCTAACAATGCCATATTTTGCATAAAAGTCAGGAGAAATTTAAAAAAAAAATTATAATAAATTTAATTAGTAGAAAATTCACTTCGTCTGATTGGCGCTGAGCTGTCAAAAGCCCTTCTAAAATCTATACTTGCGATCAGGCAATTAAAAGGGCAATGAATAACGGCGCATCGTGACTGAGTCGCAGCTAACAGGGATTTCACAATAATTTATAATGAACATTTTTTTGAAAACAATTTTTTTATAAAAAAAAACAGTCCGCACGATCTTCTTTTCCTATAAAAAATGGAAATAGAAGCGGGATAGCGTTTTAACCCATTAAAGGATAAGTTCAGGAGTTTGTCTAGTTTAAGGTTTCGACTCCGAGAATTTTTAGATTGTCTATGAAAAACTTACCAATAAGAGCTTTTTAGGAGCTCAGTTTTGTGTAATTAAAAGCTGAGAGTTGTCTAGTTAAAGCTTTCGAACCAGTTAATTTTACGTTTTCAATATAAAAATAAAAGCTTTCAAAGAGTTTGTCGCTCTATTATAACTGTTTGAACGAGACGGCCTCTTCATCCAATCAGGGATGAGCTTAGAAGTACGTCTAGTTTATGGTTTTGAATGAAATTTAAATTTTAACCAAGTCAGCGTTAACTTAAAGCTACAAAGCTGTGAGTTTCATTGATAGTCCCAAACTATTTAAGCGGAAGCTTTCTAGGGTCAAGAAAGCTATATGAAAATTTAAAAATAAAAACTATTATAGAGCTTTTTTGTTTCCTAACGACTCAAAAATCCAATTAGCCAATTTTAGCCAAGTCAAGTCATGATGAGCAAGAAAGCTTTATGACTAAAACTCAAGACCAAAGCTTTTAGGAGCATGAAAGCTTTATAAAGCTCTAGCAAACTTAATTATAATTATTAATTTTAAATTTAAAATGCTATTAATTCTTCAGGAGCATCAATTGACAGAGGAAGATATAAAATTTCAGCCAATGAGCCTCATCACTCATCTCATCAATCTTGTTTCCACTGAACTATGTGATCCTTTAAGCTATCAGCAAAACTTTCGTCACAGAGTTATTGAGGTTAAAGGTTTCTAAATGTTTTCAGCATATTTCCAATACTTTGAGGACTATAACAAGCTTCATGAGCCGATTTCAGCATATTTCAAGTACTTTCAAGACCAACTCAAACCTCCAAGTGAGGAAAAAATTACAGGATGGGACCAATGGTCTCACAAGCATTAAATCGCTGACTCTCTATATACTCAGCTCCACATTTTTATGATATTTTAGCGTATGCCATTACATTTCAGTGGAGCTTTCTGGGAAACCTGTATTAAACTGACTTGAGGACTAGTTCTTCAATTAATTGATCTGCCAAAAGACACTCTTGCAACATTACACCACACAGCCTTGGCGCTGTCACTACTTGTCAATTGTGAACTCATTTCTCGACAAGAAACCTTAGACTTGAATTTGGGCGGTATATCGCACTACTAGTTATGTAATCTAATGATACCCCTTTGGGTGTCCGTACCGACAACTGTGTCATTCAGAGTATACAGAACTCATCTGCAAAAGCATTTCGTCTTTATTGTTTGCGGTAGCTGAGTGCTGGCTGCTTTAGAGCACATCATGTATTGTCTTACAAAAATCCAAAGTCTGACACGCGAAGACAAGGCTAATTTATTGGCCTCTTTGTGTAATTTTCCACAACAGAACCAAGCACTTAGATGCTGGTTTTATGTGGTCTTACGCGCCATAAATGTCTTAACGTTGAAATTTAATATACCATAATGCAAATATTCATCACCTTGCGGGGCGTCTTAGTTACTCTTCACACATTCTCTGATTTCTCGCGAGTTTAGTGTTAGTGGCTTGAGGTAATTAGAAACGATTAGGCGATGTGTGCAAAAGAATTATGCTAACAAAGTCAAAGTTGGTTACTTATTAAGATAGACGAGCTTTGAGCAGTGCTAACGGGAGTTTTAATTTTTTTTTTTTTTAATTAGAGCTGGAACTTGTTTCGGGTAAATTTAGTGAAGACGTGTAGTTTGAATGAGCTTCTAGAGGCGCTCTAATTTTCTCGAAGAAATTCGAAAGCTCAGCGACCTTGCCACTTTTGGGTTCAATATACCATTAGTTATAGATATAAAGCATTAAAAAATAGTAAAAAAAAGTGTTGGGATCTTAAATCTGAACGCATATAAGTACGCTAATTCAATACTCTGTGAGCTCAGTATCGTAAGATCTTCCAGTCGCTCAATCAAAAACATCTGCTTGGACCGCATATACCGTTGTGGCTTCGTTCAAGCCCTGGACAACACCACTTCCAGTTGATCTGGTGGAAAGTTAAGGACGAGAAACTACAAAGCAAAGAGCCTGATGTTACAACCTGCTCGACAAACTATTACGGCGTAACTTTTTATAGCAGAGAAAAGCCATTCAAAGCGATCAAAGCTCATCACAGCGCTCTTGTTTGAAAACCCCAACGGAGCGCGTAATCACCCCAAAACACAGCAGTACGAAATACCCAAAATGAAAGACCAAAACAAAATTAAACAACACAAATCCATTGGAGCCGGGACATTTTAGCCGCACAGCAGCGGAAGCCGCTTGCTGGTGGTCGCTGGTCAAACAAACGCCGTAACTGTAAATGCGCCAAATTTCGTTGGTTTTTTCGTCGCTTTTAAGGGACTAACAAAATACAACAGTAAACTCTCGAACCAAATCAACACTGCGCACACAAACCAACACACGCGCTTTGTGCCGCTTATTGTGTGTGTGGCGTTTGCAACCCATGCGCGATTTGGCTTAATTCGCAATTTACAGTTATTTTACTGTGACACCACCTGCCTGCCGCCTGCGCGCATTCCAACAGCGCGCGGCGACCGAGGCTTTCAGTTGCGCTGAATTCATTTGCTGGTTAACGCGCAGGGTTGCGCACACACGGCGCGCGCTGCGTTTGGGGATTTGTTTTGTTTATCTGTAATTTTGGTGGAATTTGCGATGCAGCTTAAATGCTCGCCCCCAGCGAGTACGGGCTGGCGGGCGAGGATGGCGCCAACTAACTTTATTGCGGTTGCCTTAATGTAAATGTGCTGTTTGTAGCTTTCGACCGCCAACTTTTCGCACTAACTCGCGCAAATTGTTGCAAACGTAGCTGCCGCGCACCCCACCACGCACCACGCGCCCCCGCTAACTGTTTGCGTTGTGAATTGAATTGCGTGTGCGGCATGTGTTGCATTGTTTGCACGGAGTTGCATTGTTCGCCATCGTCGGCGCTTGCCGCTTGCGCATATATCACTTGCACCTTCGCATTGGGTGCAATAAAATTTGTAAGCGGTTAGTGTATTATTTACTGCTTTACTATTTTACGATTTTGTGGCGTTGAAGGGTGATAATTAGGCGCTTTTAATTGTGCGCGCAGTTGTTTAAGCCTTATTTGGTACATATAATCGTGCTAGTCACCGCCAAAATGAGGTTAGGTTGTGTGCGGGCAGTTGGCGCGCCCCCGCAAGTGCTCTCAAAGTGTTGGGTTTTGTTGCAGAATGATTTTTTTTATACTTACTTTAACGGTACACAACTTTGTTGGCAATTAAAGCGACTGTAATTAACGGCAATTGAAATGAAATTAATCAGTTGATTGAACGAGAGTGAGTCAACGTTTTGGGAGAGTATAAGTGAGGTTATCGATCATAAAAATTGCGATCTTCATATTCAAGAGTTGTAAGCTTTGGAAAGACCTGAGTGCTGTTTTGCAGTATTCTTCAGCGCGTCGAAAGCCTTAGTTAGTAAAATAAACTGTAATTGATGTACCAGAGAGTAAAATGTGAGTAAAAAAAGCTGTGTGACAGTTAGTCGCGTGTAGTTGCTCAGCGTTATGGGAGGATTAGGTATTGGGGAGAGTAAAGTTGCTGATCCTTACGCGCGCGACATCTGAACTTTGGAAAGAGCTGAGAGATATTCTGAAGTGCTATGAAGGTCGTCGAAGCTATAAGATAGCAAAGTGGAGCGTAAGGAAGTTTCTAGAAATAAAGATGTGAGTAAGGAACGAGGTTGCAAGACGGATAGTCGGAAATAGTTTTTAAGCGCTTTTAACTATTCGGTATTGGGTTAAATACATTAAATAAGCGTGCTTCTCTCTAGTTAAGATATACCCGCCGACTTACTTAAGCTGTGGTTAAACTTTTGAGGATCGGATTTGATAGATTCTGTATAGTTTTCTAGAGCTGTCAAAACGATTCGAAGCTATATTTTCAGCTGATATAAGGCGAATTAAGCGGATTCGAATTAAGAACTCAATGAAGAATATTTTAAGAAATAGAAAAATAGATCTTAATGAAAAACATTTTGCGAATTTATAGTATTAATATTTGCTTCTGCTCCCAAACCTCGAAATATAAAAGGCAGCTTCCGAATTAAGGGTAGGTCAAGTCATAAAAAGCTTTGCTAAATTATCTCAAGCAGAGTGGTCGAAAGAGAGAGGAAGGAGACTTAAAGGTTCTTGTTTTAAAAAGGTTATAGCTGAAAGTTCATTTCATAGAAATGGTAAATCAAAAGTATTATTAATAAATCAAAGACGCGTCAATACTTAAACAAAACTAAGAAAGTGACATAAGTAGTCTACACTCCTTCTCTGTGCAGTTAATCATCGCATCTATTCTCGAATAGTTTATCAAATAAGCATAGTGCTATAGAAGCACTGTTTCTACATCAGTGTGGGCTTCACTCCGAACAAAGGTTCTAACACCGTTGCGGCAACCGCAATGTCTAAGGAGAATCGGACGCAAAACATAATATAATATATTGTGCTAGTATTTAATAATTTCGAAAATTTTATTTTGTACTCACATTAATCTCTTGTCGGACAGCAAGCGCTCGGCTGAAAAGAAAAAAGGAAAAACAAATGATTAATTGAAATCGCTCAGGCATGAACAAAAGTACTTATCTCAGTACAATCTTAAGTTGGGTAATAAATTGAAATTCAAAACGGACGCGGCTCAGCGCACAAATTAATATACGATATCGAAATTAACCGTCACATATTAATATTTAATGCGAAATTATGAAATCTTAATTCGCCGCGAAATTAAAAGGGCTGAAGCGGCGCGAATGCGGATTAAGGCAGCAGACATACATATGTAGGGCCAGTATTTTATTACAATAACAACGCGTAGTATATGAGGCACATGTAATGGCAGCAGTGTCTGGAAAACACAGCAGATATGCTTAAGTACTTAAGCACCCAAGTACCAAATGAGACAGCGCCAGGAATGATTTGCTGTCTGTTTTGCCTCACATTTTCTCATAAGAAGAAAAAAATCATAGCAGAAATTGCCACATAATTCAAAAGCGCAAGGCGCAGAAGGCGAACCGCGTCGCCGGTCGGTCGACAGACAGACAGACAGAAGTGTCGAAGCGTCTTATTAAGGTGAGGCGAATGCAACAAGCGACGCGGCAAACAAAGCAGCGCGCGTGGGAGCTGACTGGAGGAGGGTGGGAACGAGAGGACATTCGTTCAACACCAAAGATCTCGGTTTTTGTTTCTGAATGATAAACCGACGCACTGTGAGTGTTTATGTTATGGCGCCCTCAAATAGGCTACGTGTACGTCACATGTGGGCGATAATGAATTTATGATATTTATGTAGTTTTCAGCATGAACATGCGTGTATCTCATAATTTATATTGCGAGCCAGCGACACACGTGTTGTGATTCTTGCTTTATCTAGAATTATCTTTTTCTTAATATTTTCGTAGACAGCAAGCAGCGAGCAATTAAAATGTGCGGAGACAGCATGAAATTTGCTGCTTAGTACACCTGAGTGTTGTAGTTCTTGTACATATGTATGCATGTATTTGAAAAAGCGTGTGGGAGCGTGAAGCAGCGTAGTGTGGTGCTGAGTAAGAAGCTTATCCAGACATACATAGCTATATGACAACAAATACTGCAGGCGATAAGGTTCAAAATACGTTTAATTGATTGCCAAAGTGCCTATACACACACACACATATGTATATACTTAATTTTATGTTGTTTTGAATGGCCAATAAAAACGTATTATCATTAAGAACTAATAATTATAAATAGAAATTGGTGAAGAAATGATAAAGCAATGCGCTGAGAATAAGCAATAAAATATGTGAGGAATTTAAAAATTTATTAAGAATGAAATTATGTAATTCTTTAAGGAAGATTGGATTTCAAAGTATATGTATAGTAAACATTATTTTATAAAT
>NW_017534775.1:597150-598744 GCF_001853355.1 Bactrocera latifrons
TTTTTGTCAAAAAATTGTATTTTTTTCTACAAATATTTACTATTTATTTTAAATGGGAATTCAAAAAATACTTTTTTCTAGAAATTTTTTCAAGAGTTAAAATTAAACTAGAAAAAAAATTTCATTAGTAAATTGTTCTTGGAAAAAAATTTAGATTCTCAATGTAAACCTATAACCAAAACCCAAAATTATGACAAATTATCGGAAAGGTCATAAGTCTTAGCTAAAATCACAGTATTTAAAAACGGCACTTTTGATTAATGATTTTTAAATTAATTTCCTAACAACCGAGGTGTGGAAAAGAAATTTTGAAAAAATGCAAAGCCATCGTTATTTGTATAAATTCAAGCACAGATTTTATCTACTGGCCTAGAATGAAGTCATTATTATTTTGTTTTTCAAATGAATACAAAAAATCAATGATTTCTTTAATAATTCTTTTTGTACACTTTGTGCTTTATTCTCTTATAAAACTGCTGTGTGCCATAATTAGAATTATTTTCCGAATCCTTTTTTATCTGAATAATCGAATCTCTCAACAACTCGCCTTTATATTGAATTTGCTGTTGTTTTGCCGTTTTTTCATGTAGGCATTTTTATAGTTGGTGGCGCATTATTCGTACATTACCGCAGAAAAGTTATTATGCTTTGGCAAAAACAAAAACAAAAAGTTTGCGCACGAAAAATGATGGATTATTTGACACCGTGTGGCAGCTTGGCGAAACATATCCGGGTGATTAGTCAAACAAGATTATTATTCTCATTACTGGGTCTGTATGTTTGAATGTGTGTTATAAGCATTTGTAAGAAATCAATGACAAATTATGTGGCGAATAAATAATTGAACCTTCAGCAGGTGATGACGGCGAGGTGAGAGTTCTTGTAAGCCTAAGTGGCAGCCGCGAATGCAAACAGGGGAATATGAATCGAAAAACTTATTTTTTCATAACATATTAATGAAAAAACGTGCTTAATAAATATAAATGTATATTGGAAAAAAATACCTTTTTTTTAATTTATATTTTTTTAAGATTTGTTTATATAAAAAATATTTTTTTTAAATACCTTAATTATTTTTATTAAATTTATAATAATTTGCATTTTTTATGAACATGTGCTTTTGAGAAATATATTTTTTAAAGAATTATTAGAAAAACCAATAATTTTTTAAATTAAAATTTATAGTCAAAAATTTCAAAAGCTTTTTACTAAAGTTAATTTAAAACTTTAACTCAGAATATATAGCTTTGTAATTTTTTTTTTTTCAAAACATAAAAATTCATATTTATTTTCTAAATTTTGGGATCATCCAAATTTTTTGCAAATAATTAATTAGAATTGCTGACGTAACTGCCCAAAAATGTAGAAGCTTCCGACAGCTGATTGATAAATAAACATAGAGTCGGATGGAAACGGTTAAATAATAGCAATATTTAAACGCTATGCATGGCTAGCAGCCATCTAATCTCATCAAGATAAAATTTAGGATTTTTCATATAATTTGAATGTAAATTACTCATTATAGTCCTCATTTGCAACATGCAATTTTTTAGAAATTATTTTACATATAAAAATTAAACAAAAAATAACAAAA
>NW_017534775.1:599107-608299 GCF_001853355.1 Bactrocera latifrons
TTCATTGTTATTTTTTAGCTACCAAAAAGCTAATTTATATAACAATGTAAGTAAAAGGAAACAAAAATACACTTCTTTATAAAATTAAAAATTTTCTCACCAGCAAAATTTTTTTTTATAATTTCTTTTTTAATTAATATCCGATTTTAAATATCACTAACTATTTTATTGCAAGACCTTCACGCATGTATTCTCATAAAAAAATAAAAAAGTAATGTCTCTGCACTATTGCTCAACGACCTTCGCGCAATTGAACGATTGCTGTTTCATAAAAATAAAAATTAGCCAATTCGTTGTACAAACGAGCATATAAATTCCAAACAAAAGATAATAAGCTGGTGAAGCAAACGAGTAAATGAGCAGGCAAGCGAATCGCCAAATGAGCATGACGAACAATAAACAAAATTTATCGGATAAATAATTGGAAATAATAAGACTGAGAATAAAACAATTACAATAACAAAAAAATAAGCAAAAAAAAACAATATTATTAACGAGGCAGGCAAGGGGATTATTTTGAAGTTTAATTGGAAAGGGTTTCGTTTTGTTTTAGAAACAATATTCTATAACAAAAAATATTTATAGATTATAAAAAAATGTTTTTAATTTAAAATTTTTATAAAATTAAAATTAAAAAATTAAATTACCTTACAAATAATTCGCCAATAAATATTTATAAATTATAATGGTAAAATTTTCAAAATACTATAACTTTTTGGCATTTCATCAGTGTATACCGAAATTTTCAGATATACGACTGCAACTACATCCTTTGACAAAATACGAAAATACTTTTTCGACTAACCCATGTATGCGTTACTATGGAAAATTTGCTTAGAAATTGGAAAAGATCCATTAGAAGATCGAAACATTTCATTATAGGTAAAAAGCTAAGTCAAATGGTAATAAAAAAATTAATAAATAAATCAAAAAAATTAAAAATATTAATATTTTTGGTGTACATGCATTTCTATCTAATTTTTTATAGGTGCACATACATATGTATAGTGCGTGATTGGTATGAAGAAGCGTTGAGTTTCACATAAAGGAATATTGAATGTAAACAACTGAATATTAAAGATATCCATTTGCCATATACAAATACATAAAACTCAACCACAGCTTTAATTAAAAAAATGCCATTGTAAAACACTAGCGAAGCTAAAATACTAATTATAAAAGTGATATCATCAAAGCGCCAAGGAAAATAAAAAAAAAAAATTGTAAAAAATACATCATTTATGCTTAATGTGTTAGCAATGTTCTGAAAATAGTTTCAATATACATTTTGTAAGATAAAAATACGAAAACAAAATAATAAAAATTATATGGTAATTAAGCTTACTTATTAAGTAATGTCCACGGAAGTCGGGAGCGACAATACAACGCCATAAAAATATGCTGCGGTTGGAGTAATAATCTCCAAACTGCTGTCTATGAAAATCTAAGCTTTACTACTATCTACAACAACTACACACATTTCGCTTTGCACTTGGCATCTAGATGCTATCACATGCTTTATCATCATTCTCAGCGCCAAAACGCGACGCAATAAGCACCTTCGCCGACAGCAGCTTACACAATGTAGATAAATGAAAGCCTTTGAAATATTATCACACACTCATATATATACATACATATATATTGTGTATAAGCGAGCTGAGAATTACAGGCAGCAGCGATTACAATTGCCAACTTGATTAGTTAATTGCTTCCTACAGCAACCCGACCGCTTAAATGATGAAGGCAGCGCGCAGGTATGGGGGAGAGAGATGCGTGGAGGGGAAGCCGTGAACCCATGGCAGTCTTTATGATAGGTACTAAAGCAGTAGCCGTGCTAGAGTAGTTTATAGTAGACTGACTCACAATGTAAAGAAATAAAAAGGCAGCTTAGCAAAACATATCATTAACTATTTAGAAGGTTCGCAAATGTTTGCTTGAGTAATGATGATTACTTTTTTTATTTTTTTCTTACTTTATGCGTTCCTAACTTTTTTCGAAATTTTTATAAAAAAAAAAATATTTTTTTTTTAAATATTAAAGTAATTAAAAATTTACGAAAAGTTAAAAAAAAATCAGAATTTTTGAAATTATTTTTTACATCTATTTTTTATAATATATTTTTTTCTTGCATTTTACTTATTGTTGTTGTGCATTTCCACTATATCGAACCGCAGCCTCAACCCTCTATGTTATATAACTAAAACATTTTGTGCTAATTATCATTTATTTATAGAAATTTCCATGCGAGTTTATGCTGCGAATTTTAGTGCCTCCTTATGAAAGGTGGCTGAAACAATAGCAAGAACAGCAGCATTGATGTGGTATTGAACTCGACTGGGAGTTCAAGTGAAGGCAAAGTATCTAGTAGCGTTAGTTAAGCAGAATAGGGGAAAGACATGTTAAATGAAAGGTGGACGACTGGGAAACTCGTGGCTTACGTAAGAACTAAGAGGTAGAAAAACAAAGAAAAAGGGAAAAATACATTTAAAAGTACAGTAAAAGCTAACTGAGTGTCTTGAAACATTTAAAAATAGTTTTTTTTTTCTAGTAAAGGCCATTAAAGAGAAGGCGATATCAAAGCTAAGTATATCTAATATTAAATAGGTATGTTTTTTATAAAGTCTTATTGTAGAATACAAGCAATTGGGGGACTAAAAGTCGCTCCCAAAATAATATAGATATCAAAAAAAGCTGCGTATAGACATACTTTTTCAAAAAAATATTTTTTTCTTGGAACAAATTCTTTAAAATCGCTTTATCACAAATCATCCTTTCAGATGATTTTTATTATTCATTTTATAAACTTTCCACCAAACCAATCAATTTCGGGTTGAATTGCCGCAACTTGCATGGAGCGCTCAATAAGCGAAGCCATCAAATTATATTTCCTCACAGAAGCGGGTTAATAAAGTATGCGGCCCTTAAAATCTGCAGGAAATATCCGGCGTATGCCTTTACAAATCAATAAAATATTGCTTGGCATAATAATTACAGACATAAAGTGTTGCCAGACAATAAGTACACACACAGTTAGTTGAAAGCAATCACTCTCAGAGCGGCACACACTCAAAGCAACACACACATACACACGTAGAAAAGCAGTAAAAATGCTTATTATTTTCTTTTCGCAATTTGTCTGCGCTTAACACGTTCTGCCATGTTTTTCACACTTTACAACCACACTTTGTGTGTGTGAGTTCAAATAAAATTGTTGAAGAGTTGCAGTAATTCTTGTAACCCCTTCGTGGCGGCTGTACTCAGCGAAGGGTGTAAAGCAGCGGCGCCTGTGGTTTGCTGCGTGTTAGTTTGTATGGATGTGTATGTGTGTGTTCGAATGGCTATACCTTTGCTATACGTTGTATGTTAATGTGAGTTTTTAAATTACAGAAGCGATAAAAGTAAAAGTGGCGAGTGTGGGGGGGAAGTGCACAGGTGCCGCATGTGACATAAAACCCTTTAGGAACGTTGAAAGTTGATGCATGTTTTTTTTGTAGCGGCAGAAAACATTCCTGAAGTAATTTCGAGGAATGGTCACGTGTTGGCAGTTATTGGCCAGGTAAAAATTCGGGTCCATTTTGGTTACAACGACCCGACTGTAGTGGGAACGGGAACGATGATGCATTGTCTGTTAGGATGGCACTCTGGTAATACTGTAAATATTAGAGCCTTACTTCTAACTTTTACTCAGAAACTAAAGCGATTCTTAATATTGGAGTTACTAACGAGCTCGACAAAGCAGGTCCTACGTCAAGCATGATCAGCAGTCAGGACTGCTCTGGGGAATCCACTTGCAGATTCATGAAAGAAAGTTCCAGATCCGCATTTCGATTTGCTAGTCGGGTTTGAAAAACGAATAGGTTCTGATGTCATACGAACTCGAGGAATCCCTGTAATTAAGCTCAAGATCTCATCCGAAATATATTGATACAAAAACTATTTGCAAATCAGGCTCAGTCCTATAGTATGTGTACCTCTATAATTGGGATAAAATGAAGTGGCACGCTTCCCAACCATTTCCTAATTGGCTCTTTGTCATAATCTTAATTTACCCCGAGTCTATTTCCGCTTCTACGTTCCTACATGAGTTTTTGCAGCGACTTGTTCGCTTTAGCCAAGTGCACGTGACCTGCCGAAGTCATGGAGTCGGTCTGCTGCTGAAGCTGGTAAATGGGTTTTTGATTTTCAACACATGAAGACACTGTGGACCCTTGCCACCGCATTGGGAAGGAATATAGAGAGCAAAGAGTAATGCTCACGCTGGTTCTTAGAGAAGTCACTTGGCTATGTTTGATTTTTCAGGGGTTGTGACTAAAGAATGGTCACAAAATGCGAGTTAGAGGAGAATTTACTTTGAAGTTGAAGAACGAGAAAATTTTTTATAAAAAATCATTAAAACTCTGTAAATGCCACTTAAAAAATTTTGCCCTTCCTTCTTCAGAAAAACTTCATAAATTTCAAAATTGCAAAAAAAAAAATTACAACATATTTCCGTCTACCCTCCATCACCATTAAACAAATCCTTACAGCGGTTGATGAATCAGCCGAAATCCTTCAACTGCCAAAATCTCCGCCGGCGCGTTTGTACGACAGCACATTGCTGTCACTCTCGCGTAGTAGCGCGCGCGTCACTTCCGCCTCATTTACGCGGCGATTTGTGGCAACCCCAACGAAGGCGAGTGCTAGGATCGCCGGCAAGTACCTGAGGGTAGCCAGGACATGCTGCTGCTGCCACTCAACAAGCTGCAAATTGATTATATGCGATTATTTTCAAGTGTCAGTAAATCGTAAACAAAAGCGTGATATATGACAGTAGCCGCGCGCACCCCTCTGACAACAACAAGACGAAAAAAAATTACAACAAACAATGAAAAAGTAAGGCAAAGCAAATAGCGAAGACAGCAAACATCCCCGAGACAGCACGAACTAACTTTTAGCGCAGAGTGAAAACGTGGACGCAATCTGCCGACTTAGCGATGCTGCAATCAGGGTTGCATTTTTTAGTGTAAATATGCTATGCTTTTGCACGCGCAGACCCATAAACTAAGCTTAAAAGGCTGTTCGGATAGCTAGCTGTGCAAAGAACTTAGCAATGTAAAGTGCAGCATACATTTAGGGCGCCAAACTTGAGCCAACGAGCATTCTTCAGTGTCCAGTTGCGCGCTTTCGGCGCATTTCAAGCGCTAACAACCAATATTTGTTGTTGCTAAAAGCGCTTAGCTGACGTAGCGAATATTTCGCGCAATCAGTAAAGCGGCAGAATGGTCCGCACCACACCCCGGAAGTATGCTATGCAAGGCGGTGCGGCGCAAGCTGGCGGGTCAGAATGTGCCAGGGGCAACTAAAAGGTTGTAGAGAAGCGTGCAGCAGAGATTTAAAGAATGTGCAAAAGTGTTGTTGGAAAGTTTGCAAAATTTTCATGTGTCAAAGCATAAACACAGGGCGTCACAAAAAATAAATATACGTTTTTTCTTATCTTTTATACAAAAAAAAAAAAGTTTACTGAATAGAACAATTTAGTCCACCAAATGCACATGGGTGCTACTAAAAATTTGAAAAATATTTATAAAAAATTATCAATAGATAATAGATTGCTCCTTCTAAATAAAATTTTTTTGTGCTTTAATATATTTTTCATATTTGTAAAATATTGATGTGTTAAGCATGAATACAGGGCGTCGGAAACATTTTTTTTATCACAAAGCGATTTGCTGTGCGGTAAAGGTCCTTTAAAGCCTTTGCAACGTGAATGATTTATTCAATTCACTGCTTTGTTATAAAAGTATATATACAAGGTGCTACAAATATTTTGAAAAATCTATCACTAAGGCATTTCTGCCTCATGCAATAATTTCTAAGTGGTAAAAAATATTTTTATTGAAAATTTTATTTTCCTCATTGAATTTTATGTTTTTCACCCCAAAGAATTGAGATGTATTATATTTTACACCAATTTTCTCCACCACCCTGTCTTCTCCACTTAAAACTATATATTTTGCGCGCAATGTCCTGCAGCATTCAGGCTCCCGCTGCTACTAATAAATCCATGTCAATTGGCAGTTCGCGCCGGCGCTTTTGTTCCATCTACAATAATTCAAGTCACACGCACACACACGCACGCACTCGCATTACTCCCTGCTACCCTCGACCTCTTGATATTGCCAGCGCATTGTATTGTTTCTGTTATTGTCGTACTGTGTCTCGCTCGAAATGATTAAAAGCAACAGACACGCCAGGAAGCGCTGCCAGCTGTTAGCCAAATGTGCGTAACAAAGAGCCGCTGCAATAAGCTACTCTTGTTCACACACTTAATCATATAATTCCCTACACTCACAACCTCAAACGCACTCACACACTCACACGCACGATTTATTTAGTCATATGCACTTAATTATGCTTGCCTACTGTTGTTCGTTCGGGTAATTGAATTTGAATAGCATTGCAGTGTAGGGTCAATTTTATTGCATTTTCCCTCGAATTCGAGTTCCGTTACATTCTATCGAAAATTTGTTTCGAGGCAAATATGAAATTAATGATGCGATGAGCATGCTGCGTTTGATTAGCCTGAGTAGTTAATATGAAACTAGCGGAAATTGGAAAACGTTGAATGTTATTTGATTCATTACATTCGGTTTTCAGTGAAATTTCGACAAAATGTGAAAGCTACAACGAATGCAACGTTGCTTATCATTACTTATAAAATTTTTCAAAAAAAATTAAATTTTTTTCCTTCACATTTGATATTTTTAATGAATTTTTATTTAGTAAAGTACTTGTGAAAGCTCATATTGTGAAAGCTTTACTTTATGCTTTTTATAGTGATTTTCATTTGACTACTCTGAGTTAGGGTAAAATACGCGACAAATTTCGCTCTTACTTCTTCCAAAAGCTTCCTGAAATCCTGAAAAATGAAAGCTCACATTGTGAAAGCTTTCCTTTATACTTTTTATAATTATTCTTAATTGTACTACTCCAAATTAACATAACAAATACAGCACGTGTCGTTTTTTTTTTGTTCTATAAACTTTCTTAAATCACTCACAGCACGAAAGTAAGCGAATTTGGAACTTTCTTGGCATATACGAAATAACTAATGTATTTGTAACGGTTTAAACAGAAAAAGTTAAAGGATTACTACCGAATTACAAACCAAAAGCAGTAGAAGTGAAAGCTTCAAAAAATAAAGCTTGCTGGAAAGATTTGGCACCAACAAGTTTATTTCATATGTATTGAATTGAAAATCTGCATATGAATGATGGCATAAAAAAGCTTAAGGAAAACATAAATGAAACATTATTAACTGAACAAAGCTTTTAGAAATATAAAAAATTTGAAAGGTGAAAGCTAGATTTGTATTAAAAATCTTAAAGAAATCGTATTGTATAAGGTGTTTTGTCAAAAACACAAGCATAACATAATTTAGTGGCAAAAGCTTTCAGAAATATGAAAGCTTTCATGGTAGAAGCTGCTTTGGTATAAATAAAAAAAAATTTTGTGGCAAATGCTATCAGAAATATAAAAGCTTTCGTGCTAAAAGCTGCTTTGGTATAAAAGTCTCAATGAAATCGTAATATGTAAAGTTCTTTTTATCAAAAACAAAAAAAAAAAAAAACATTATATTGTTTACTTCTAAAAGCTTAATGGTGAAAATCTTATTAGTATAAATAGCTTAAGGAAGTCTTGATATGTAAAGTCTTTTTTATGAAAAACACAAATATAACTTTATTTACTGCCGAAACTTTCAAAAATAGTAAAGCTTTTATGGTGAAAGTTACATTTGTATACAAAAGCTTACACAAATTGAAGAATGCAAAGTATTTTATCAAAAATATAAACATAAAATGTTATGGTAGCTGCTAGCATTAAAGCTAAATCTTTTTAGATACAAAAACTTTAAAATTGTGAAAGCTTTTGTCTACAAAAGATTACTATACATTAAACTTGAAATTTTTGTAATATAAAAGCTGTTAATATAATTGAATATATTATATTCTTCTATATGTATTTAGTCATAGATTGTGCACGGAAGATAATTTCCGAAAAAAGTGCGTAAAGCAAAAATAAAAGCTTTTGTCGTCCAAAAAAACATCGTAATTTTCAAAAATTCTATATTTGAGAACCGTGATTTCTTTAGCTCTTGGCAAGCTTCTGTTTACAGCTAATTAGCGCAGTCACACTTGAGCGAAAATCCTATACCAGAGTAATCCAGCCCACACAATTCAACCGCCGAAAGTCAAATAAATCAGAAAGTCAACTTGAAGTGTTTCCTTCTAGCCCCCACTTCTGACATTTAATATTCCCTTTCAGCCATTCTATTTGTTTATTTTCGCCAAGCCTTGTTTTTTGACGCAAAACAATAATAAAGTGACAGTAAAATGCCACGCGGTAACATCCGGGTCAACCCACACTCTCACCACCAACTACTCGCCTCCGCCCACAAACCCATTTCAAACACCATAACTTTTAACTTCAGGCACTTTTGGTTGCTCATGCTCATATGTGGCTGTCGTTGTTGCCACTATTGTTGTTGGCACGATTTTAATTATGCCACTCGGAGAGTGAGTTTAAAAATGAAACCGAAAAAGTATGAAAGTTAACCGAAATTTAAAAGCAACGACAAAAATAAATAAATAAAGAAGTCTTTGATTTTGTTTATGCGCTGTAGATGTGTGCGTGTGTATGTGCGCCTTTTTCCAGCAAAAGGCGCAAAATGTGTTTGGGATTTGCAGCTATATGCTATGTTGTTGTTGCTTTTGCATATGTGCGGTTTCCAGCACGTGCTTTTTAATATGCACACACTGACATACACATACATGTGCTCTCAAAAATAATATGAGTGCAAAAAAAAGGAGTTCCTCTGTTCTTTTTTTCTGCTGAATAAAAACGCCAAATAAATAAGCGAAGCGTGTTTTTAGGCGCTAAAGCGGCTGCCAGGCGCAATGCAACATATGTGCGGACATAAAGCAGCTTTTAGGATTTTCATACAAAATTGCGGTTGAATGGTAGTGAGTGAGCTGAAGAGTGGTGGAGAGGGATAGAGTGACGCGCAAGTGCGAGTTGTGCTTTGGAGTGGTGTGTGATTATTAGCGAGTGGCGTAAATTGAGTTGGAGTGGGAGAAAGAGTAGATAATGCTGCAATCTTACAAAATAGTTTTTAAAAGGTTAAAAAAATTATAAAAAAAGAATATTAAA
>NW_017534775.1:609373-614884 GCF_001853355.1 Bactrocera latifrons
AATTATTTTTTTTAATAAAATAAATTTTCAAATCTTTCTTAATAAAAATAGTAGAAATAAATTTTAAATTTCGGTATTTTGAATTTATTTTTCGCACTAAAAATTATCCGCTTATCCTGTTTCCACTTTTTCGATATCCTGTTGCTGCTTCAAAAGCCTACTGTTGGCCCTCATATACCTATTCCCACACCTTTCATAATTTTTAATAACTTTTTCGTTAACATAAAGCCAATTATTCGCCGCATACCGCAGCGCACATCAAAGCAGAAATAAATAATACAAAAAAGCGTAAATTCACGTTGACAAGCTGATGGAAATTCAAAGCTGCTCCACCCACACACACACACACACACACACGAGCTCACACATTCAAACAAATTTCATACTTTCCGCAAGCCTTTTTCATTAAAATGCTTTTTGTGACAGCTCCACCTGTGAAAAATATGGGAATGCATGCCCCCCACCACCGCAAAGTATGCGCCAGCCAATAAAGGTGGCACAAAGCGCGCAAAAATGGAATTAAAGCCGCGCTGGGGAGGGAATTTAAAAATCTAAATAAAAATAACGCAACCAGCTCCATCAGCAGCTGCCCCGCGGCATACTTTTTTATCGCATGCAATTTATTAAACGCAGCAAATATTTCGAGTGTCGTTATGAAAGCAGTTCGCGCTTATTTTTAGTGTCACATTTCGCTGTGCATGTTTTTCGGAGAATTCTTCGCCATGGCAACCCGCGAGCGGGCGCACGCACGCCAGCTGTTCGGCGTGGCATTCGCCCAGCATTGCCGTGGCCGCCGCCGGAAATATTTATTACATTGAAAATTGTCAAACTTTGCAGCAATATCGTTGTTGTTGTTGTTGGCTGCTCAACGCGTTAAATCGTCGCGAATTAGCTGTTTTTGCTGTTGTTGCTTTCATTTTTGTATTGTTGTATGCTTTTGGCACATAAAAAGCGATTGCCGGTAGTTTGTAAAGATTTGCTTGTGAAATTTTCTCTAATAAAAACGTCTTAAAAGCAGCCAAAGTGGATTAGGAAATAGCTGGGAAGTTGGGCAAATAAATTCAAGTTATTAGGCTGCAAGCAGTATTCTTATGGCGAAAGTTTTTGAGGCTTGACTAATATTTTCAAACAAATTAAGAAATAACGGTAATATTACAACTCATAATATAAATAAAATTTAATGGCGGTCGCTTTAAATAAATTTCCGTAAAATAATGAGCAAACATTTATTTATGTTGTAACAATATATGGAAAAAGCGTGAGAGCGATAAATAATTGTCAGAAAATGCACCTTGGCAACGCACTTGAACGATTGGCAGGTATACATTTAGGCGCTTACAGTTACTTAGCTTAGTTGATTAGTGAATAAACTCTAGAACTACTTACACTCAGCACTACCAAAGTATAGTTTTAGGCGTCTCAAATATAATTGAACTTCTCAGATAAACAGTGATTAGTAAATAATGTTTCTATCACATTAAAGTTAGATGAGAAAGCATTAGAGACCCAGAAGTGCAGTAAAACATATTCAAAACATTGAATTGTAATTCAATAACGCACACTTTTTGGCGCCTCAAAATTCTCCAGAACCCTTTTTGGAAAACAATATCAAATAAATATCGTTTTCATCGGGTTATTATTACTATAGAAAGCCTAAAATACCGACCGGACTAAAATACCTTGAAACAACAAATTTGAAATTTAGACAAGCATACTTTTAGGAGCACATTGTACAAACTGCCAGTTAACAGGCAATAAGTGCTCCAAAAGCGATGATTTATGATGTAAGTATTAGCACGCCAAAAAGATCCCGAAGTCACCTAAAACGTATTAAAACAATTAAATAAAAATTTAAACAAGCACACTGTTAGGTGCTCGGTAGGAAATTTTTATTCCACAGAAACTGGACTAAATGAAGGGTTTAAACAAAAAAAAATTATTGTAAATGTATTTGGTGTTAAGATAAGCATACATTTGGGAATCTGAAAATTTCAGGCTTCTCAAATCCGATAAAGAGCTTTATAAGCTTAGAAACTACATAAAAGATTTAAGGTTATCTGCATCACTGGTTGAAAAGCAAGCACAAATTTGTTCAAAATCGACAAAAAAATATATTTAGTATCAACACAAGCATACATTTAGGGGTCAGTAAATTGAGGACATCAAATTCAATATAAAGATTAGATGAAAATGAAATGTGCTTTCTACATCACTGGTCTAAAGACGAGTATTTCATCAAAAAATGATTTAAGATCGAGGAGTCCAAACATTATATTCTTTTAACATCCCTTATAGAGCTTTATACGTTCTGAACCTATACAGAAATGTACCAAAATTGCTAAAATTCTTTTTACAAACTTCCTTATTTTGTATCGCTCATTTGTGTCGCCTTTCTTAATGCCTTTATCTCCTCTTTTCTTTTGTTCTTTGGAAATTTATTACAAATTCACCAAACTCAATCACATAAAGCGCACATTACCGAGGTTGAGTATTAGAAAATTTGTCTGCTATTTACAAATTTACTGACTAATCGACCACCGGGATCAAGTCAAAGCAGTTGACACACAGAGCAAAGGTTAAAGGTCACTGTTGCTGTAAAGCAAATTCTCGGTTTAATAGGGGGAAAAAATGAAAAAAAGAGCGAAGGTAAAATAATGAAGCAGAAAGAGCGAAATAAAAAGATTTTCTAATATATCTTTCCGTGACTAAAGAGGCGGGGTAATATAAATTACAACGTAAATCTTTGATAATGCCAGCAACAGCAAAAACAACAACCACATCAACATTAAGCATATTGCCTATAAGCCATGGAAGCAACAATGAGCTGAAAAATATTGGAAGAAACGAAAAAAAAAGATAACAACAAAAGCAGTAGCAGTTTCAGAAGTCGATCGCTTTTCTTATGACCAACGCAAGCTCACCACCACCACTACACACATTGTAATATAGTAATTTTTATTGGCATTTTGTATATTGTTTATATTCGGCGACCGCTCACCACTATACTAGCATTAGTTAAATGTTAGGGATGTAACGGTTTGCTCTGCGTTACCCATGAGTACGAACACACACGCACACCAACGATGCAGAGGCCAATACCCAAAAGTGCAAAAGGCACAGCGGGCAAAAAGGGCTCATACATGAAAAACACATATACACACACAGTCACAGAGATGGGCTACCCCACTCAAACCGCCGCAGCGTAATAAGGAAAAACTGTAAGGCATTTAGACTAAATAAAAACCGTTGTGTTAAGTGAAAATGAAATAACAAAGCAACTTAAGCAGCCAACAAGGACACTTGAAGCTGTGGTATGACCTAGCGGCCACCTAAGGGCAGTTGTATAAATATCCCAGTGACCCTGAGTGCCGTTTGGCTTGACTTGCAATCTATTTGAGAGCGTAAAAGGCAGATAGCAAAAACAAACAGACACATATGCGGACATGTATGGATGTATAAATGTATACGCATGTATTTATGTATTTATATATGTAAACGTTTATTCGTGTTGTTGTTAGGCATGTGTGCGTGTGACTTTACATTTCGCTAGAGCATTATTGAAAATGCGCATAAATGAAAATTTGTTGACCTACAGCACAAAGCACAGCACAAAGCACAGCACACACATGCACATACACACATTGTGGCAATGGGCGAAAAGGGACCAGAAAAATATGTCCTAAGAAAATTGTGTCTCTACAAATCAGCTAGCAACATATAAGCTGCAAATATAGTTCACTTTTTAGTTGATAGAAAGGAAAAATCAGCATCATGTGGTCGCATGAGTGGCAGGCTAGCATACTTTGAGGCGGGCAKGCAGGCAAATCTTGCTCAATATTTAAATACAATAAGCAAATGTTTTCCTTTTTCTTTTTTGTTCGTGAATACATATGTACAATTTTTCCACTACCTATACTATTACAAACAAATTTAGATGTGTGCACTACATACATATATACATATATGGAAATCTTTTTGTTATTATTATTCTCGCCGGACCTTTCGAGTCAAAAGAGCTGTTTGTATACGCAACTAAGTCCATTTTGGAAAGTCAAAATTTGTTTTATATTATCACAATCAAATATTTATTTATTGCAAAGCGGATAACTCGTCGAGAATGGACACGTTTTGATAATTGGAATGCCTATGTATAGGTGCCCGGGTATTAGCATTTCGTGCCTTTTACAAAGTGTTTGTGTACGTGTTTATGCTTTGCGGCCTACAGAATTGCTGTAAATAAAATTTCTTTGTACGTTGTATGCTATATAAAAGCGGTTGTAGGTATACATTGTTTATGGAAAAAAGAAAATTTTGATGCAAATCTGCTTTTGAGAGGAAAATATTATGGTTTTAAAGTACTTTGGTGTGCATAATAATAAAAAAATACATAACTGATGGCTATGGATTTTAGGAATTCATAAATCACCGGTAAAATTATGTCATTGGAAATATTGAAGCAAGCACTTTTTGAGCATGAAATCTTTATTGCAGATAATAGCAAATCGACATCAATGACCAAGTGAGCTGTAG
The DNA here is from genome assembly GCF_001853355.1 of Bactrocera latifrons. Lineage (NCBI taxonomy): Eukaryota > Metazoa > Arthropoda > Insecta > Diptera > Tephritidae > Bactrocera > Bactrocera latifrons. Next base: position 613,904 of record NW_017534775.1, read on the forward strand.
AATCGAACTAAGGCTAGTTACATAGTGGAGCCAATGCACTGACGAACAGTTTCTAAAGCGCCAAAGAGGAAAGTCATAATAAATGAAGATAGGTACGCTTGGATTAGGCTATATTATATTCTTAAGCTTTTTCAGAAAAGGCTGTTGTTGTTGAGAGTTCAAAATATAGTAAAATGATTTAAAAGAGTTTAGAGACAAAATGTATTGAAAAAACTAGAACAAAACTGAAATTCTGAATTTACAAAATACTTAAAAATTAAAAACAAACGTTTGGTTTCAAAGGAGGCTATAAATACAAATAACAGTACCTATCCAACGAAAATAATAAATTTAAAGATGCGAAAAAATATAAAGAAGTAAAAAAAAATCTTTTACCCAAAAGGCAAACATCTGAATTGAAAGCTTACTAAAAATTCATAAAAATAAAAATTTTTAAAATTTTTAAGATTAAAAAAAAATTTAAAACAAAAATTATCTCAAAACTTTAAAAATTCATAAATTAAAATAAATTAGTTCGTTTCGAACAAATAAATATATGAGCATTTCTAAAATAGAAGTAAATCTTTATTTTATTTCTTACCAAGTATGAAAATAACAAAAATTCAAAAAAAATTTAAATAAAATGCTTTTATTAAAAAAAAAATTTAGAAAAGACAAAAATTAAAGGTTATATTAAAAATTCTGAACATCGTGAAATTATTGAAAAGTATCAAGAAAAAAAAAAAATGTTTAATGTTGTTAAGAAATTAAAAAAAAAAAGATAGTTAACTAAAAATTTAAAAAACAAATAAAAGATTTAATATATTAACTATTAGTTTAAAAAAAATGTCTAACTTTTTCTAAACAATGAAAAATAAATCATAAAAACTAAAAAAAAACTTAACAAAAAGTTTCAAGATTATTTACACAAAAATTAAAAAAAAAATTAAGAATTTTAAAAAAAAACAGAATTTATAAAACATTTTGAGCTTTTAATAAAAA
>NW_017534775.1:615119-618686 GCF_001853355.1 Bactrocera latifrons
AAAATTAAAAATTATGAAAGATTTGTTTTAAAACATTTTCTAGCTTTTTTCTATAAAAAAAAATTAAAAATTTAAAAATAATAAAATTAAAAAAGGTCAAATACTTCTCTAGCTCGTTTCTTACTTTCTCCCACAAGTTCAAATTAACTGCCTGTAGTTTGCTACATAAACATGCACCCTTGCGTTTCCTACAGTTTTCATTTTCCATTCTTGTCATCACTTGCATTTTTCCTATAATTGTTTTTTTTTTTTGTTTTTTTTTTGGCCACCACTGTGCGCTGACCCAAATTCCAGCAACGAGTCAAGCCCATGCTCATATTCACTCACTTCAAAAGCAGACAAATAGCTGTGTGAATGCACAAAAGCGAACGTGCCGAGCAGTTGCCCCGCCACCCGCGTGCATGAAGCTGGAAATTCCTTGCTACCCTGCCAGCGCACAACCAAACAGGCAAACAGGCGCTCAGCGAGCGAATGAGCTAACAAACAAACAGTGAACTGAATGAAATGTAGTCAAAATGTTATGTAAATGTACAACAAAAGCACTGCAAAGTAAAGAAAACATTCAAATAATTGCTCGTGTGTGTGTCTGTATGAGTGTGTGAGTGAGAGTTGTGCAAAATAGTTTCGACTGCATTTGAGTTAGGGTTCGCTGCCACTGTTTGACTACAAACATGAATGAGAGGATATAAATTGAAATGAAATTAGAAATGGCATAGTTGGCTGGAGTCGTCAGCTGGCAAACAAAGCGGAGACAGGATGCAAATGCTGTGTGAGACAGTTGCGCAGGCGTGCGGCTTTTGGTGGGAATCAAAATTTCAAAGCGGGATATCGATAGAAAGTATGTATTCACTGAATTATGCCATCAACTAAACTTGTGAATATTGAAAATTATCCAAATTATGACTGTGTACAAATTTTTGCGCCTGGAGATATGTTACATATTTCGAAATGCTTCCAATTTATTGTAGTTTATATCGTATATTTAGCTAATTTTGAGTAAAGAATTTCCTACACATAGGTTTTTGGTCAAATCATTGAAATTCAGCTTTTATCAGCGCCTAAAGTAGGCAATATAATATTTATACAAGAAATTCACAGTTTCATCGGTTCTTAAAGGGCTTTTTAATGGGCAACCCATATTTTTCAGTTTAACCCTTAACATATATTCAAGGAATCCTATAACATTTTAGGAGATATTGTCTATAGAATTTTTTACTTAATTGGATTAAGTAAATTATGTTTTTAATTTATATATATTATATACATAATTTTGTGTGTGGAATTTAGTTTTTTAAATTTCGAGAAAATTTCAAAACTCATGAATTTTTTAAATTTTTTGTGTTCAAAAATTGTGAGCTTTTATTTTTTTTTTAATATGTTGACCTTGCAACATTTTTCACATATTCAAAATTTTTTTTGTTCGAAATTCAGTTTTTTAAATTTTGAAAAATTTGAAAAAATTAAATTAAATTTTTTTAAATCGAAAATTTGTAAGCCTTTATTTTATTTGAATATGGCATCCTTGCAATATTCTGCAAATCAAATGCAAAAACTACAACACATTAAGCCCTAGCGCCTCAAGGTAGGCTTTAATATTTATGAAGGCATGCCAAACCAGATTTTTGTGCAATTATCATTAATTTCGGGGCACAATAAAGCAAGACTGCATATTTTCTTTATGTAATTATGTACAAAAAATATTTAACTTTCTTGCTCTTTCAAAATTTTTCACCTGTCAAAAATTTTAAACAAAATTTTCCATGCCACTGCCTGCTCCAACATTGCCCACTCAATTGAGCTCGCACACTTTTGCTGCTAACGATACGCTTCTCATACGCTTGCTTAGCAGCTTTTCAAGCAATACGAGCACTTCAAATCTATTTTCTTTCCACTTGACTGTTGTGCCGTCTGCGCTTCAGTTAACTTCAAACACTTTGCATTATGCCGTTTCCTCGAGTCGTTTATGTATGTGTGTCTGTGTCTGGGTGCGCGCGCTTCACATCGATACACAATAAATAAATTTTCCTCAAACACTTGAGACACTTTACTCCTTAATTTTAACCCACTATCGAGCACTTCGACGCTTCGCTTCCTCTTCGCCGGCGTGAAGATTTCATTATGTTACAATGTTCAATTGTTCAGCGGATTATTGCTCGCATGTGCGCGCGTGTGTATTCTTCTTCTTCATCTTCTTCGCTTTTATTTGCTTGCTTGCTGCCGCATGACCCAGAAATCAAACTTGATCGACTTTTGTTTGTTGCAAGGCATTCACATATGTACATGTAGCGTGTGTGTGCGTGTATGTAGGTGTGTGTGCGTGTGTTGCTAGGCAGCTGTCTGCATCTTCACAACGCTCGCAATTGAGTTAAAATTTTATATTATTCTTTAATTTCTGTAAGCTTAGCGGCCTCCACTCCGCTCCACTCACTCTTCGCCCTCTCTTTTCGTTGGCCGTTTGATCTTTTCACATTTTTATAGGGTTTTCTGTGTAAATTCGTCTATTTGTTTTGCATGGAAGTTTTCCGTGATCTTTTCAAGCATGTTCTTTTCAGCTAGCGTAAATTGTTAGCTCGGCGCGTCTGGCTGGCTGGCCGGTGCCTCGCTTTCAAGCTTGCCGCCGCATTCACACGCTTTTGTGGCAGCGCTTTTGTTGCCCAGTCGTTGTTGTTGTTTGCATTAAATGTCAATTACGGGTGCTTACGCGTTGCCCTTGTCACGTGATTCACCGTTAAATATTGTAAAGACCTATTCATCTTAAATGCGCTGATATTATCATAGGAAAGCGTTTGTGAGTAAAATAACAGTGTTCTTTAAGAGTCAGCGGCTTAGCAATAGTGAAGGGCATTTGAAAATTACAGTTAGGAAGATTTGGAATAGTTAATATTTTAAAATATCAAAGACACATCCAAAAAAATAAAAATTTGATGTTGAATGAATATAAGGTAAAATAAAAATGTTTGTTTTTGATTCAAAATTTTAGAAATTTTCGGCATTTTAAAAATTTAATGCAAGTAAGGTCGAAGAAAAAAGTTTCCAGAAAATATAAAAAAAGTGAAATACAAATTTGTATATAGCTTATTGAAAAAGTTCAGATTTCGAAGATTTTTGGAAAATATCTTTAGAATTATGATATGAAAAAGTTGTTGAAAATAGAAAAAATTTCAAACAAAAAATATATGTAAAGTAAAAAAAAATAGTTTTCAAAAATTTCGAAAAAATTCGAAAAAGTTTAAAAAGAAATATATAGTATAGAACGAAATAAAAATAATAATTAAAAGTATACAAAGCACTTCAAACAAGTTTTTAAAAAATTAATATAACAAAAGTTGTTGAAATATGAAAAACTTTCGAAAAAAAAAGTAGATAGTAAATGAAATTTAAAATCTACGTTTGAATTTGAGTTTAATTTTTCGTTTTTTTTTATTTTAAGTTTTTGCTAGAAATAAATTTCTTTGAAATACTTTTCAATTTGAAGAGAAAATAAATTTGATTTGATTTTTGTTACATTATTTGTTGGCATATTTTATTAGCTTTCGTTTTTTAATTATTTATTTTGTATATTTCAAA
>NW_017534775.1:618801-625078 GCF_001853355.1 Bactrocera latifrons
TAATTTTTTTTTTGTAATTTTTTTCTAAAATGCACTCAATTTATTTGTTCACATATTTTTATGAACCTCCTACCTCGGTGCTTAATCTGAAGGGCACGTGAGCTTATTCAAATTAAAAAATAGTAACTGTCAAATTCTGACATTTCCCATTTGCTGCCTGTCAACGCAATATTGAACCATTTCACATAATTTTTAACGATTCCGACACAAATTGCAAATATTTTCCTCAATTTTTTTTTGTGGGGGGTTTAGAAGCAAATGGGGGAAATGATAAATGAGCACACTCAGCTGGCTTAGGATTACGTAAAAGAGGCAAAAACAAAGTACTTAAATGAAAAGGATGAAAAATCGCCATACAAAGTAAGCAAGAATTTCGGGTATGTCAACCGTAGACGCGCGGGCAGCGGTTGGTCGGCAGTGTGACAGCAGAAAATTGTCGCCTTATTGAATATTTCTTGACTTAGCTGCTAATAAAGCTGTCAGTTTTTGCAATTTTCGCAGGCGGACTGCAAGAAAAATCGTTCGTCGGCTTTTTGTGCGATTGCCGGTGGGTCAGCGTTTGCGTTTTTTCCCCCTTTCTGCCGCGCATACATAATGGATTACTGTCATTACTCGCAAAGCGCAAAATATGTTTTCCACAGCACTATTATGGCTTGTTTTGCAACTGTGCACTGCTTTTACAGATTTCTTACGTGTCCTCCACCCGCTTACTGTTATTCATACTTTCAAACGTTTTTTGTTGCTTGCTTTCGCGTACACTTTGACAACTTACTGCTGCTTGACACTGGCACTTGCGCGTATAACCGTTTTATGCGCGTTTGACATGCAAATTGGCAATTTGCATAATGAAAATTATCACAAAACTCAAATTACCGAAATTATTTCGGTGCTTATAACAACAACAAGCGCCTACAAGTGTCACGCGTGTAATTTTTCGGCAATTTATTTACATTTACCTCAGTTTTTGGTTGTGGTTTAATACTATTTTGTGCAAATTATTGTGCTATTTGGCGCCGATGTCCCACCGTTCAATTACTTTGGATTTCAAACTATATATTCAGGCATGTTGCATGCCTCGCCCGCATTTAGCAGAAATTTATGTCGCAAATTTGAGTAATTAAATGCGAATTAGTAGCGCAAAGTGACATCAATGGGCACAATTATGGCCAACAGGCACGAATTGATGTGATAATGTGGCAACGCTTTTTGGAAGTTTGGTGATATGCCATATTTTGTGAAAAGCTAAAAAAATTATTTTGGAAAATTTTATATATTGTTTTACTATTTCACCAGTTTTTTTTATTTTGAAAAAAATTAAAAAAAAAAATTAAAAAAAATTTCATAGTTAAAATATAGCATTCCAAATAGCTTTTTATATTTAGCAAGTTTTGATGAAAAAATTTTTTTTGAAAATTAATTTTTTTTTAATATTAGAAAAGGTATTTTTTCGAGTTTCAAATAAAGCATTCCATTAAGTTTTTTATATGTAGCAAGTTTTGAAAATTAAAAATAAATAATTTTTGAAAATTTAAATTTTTTGAAAATTAAAGAAAAGTTTTTTTTAGCGAATTTTGAAAAATCAAATAAAAATATTGAAATTTTGATAAAAAAAATAAATAATTTCAATAGTTTAATTACAGTATTCCATTATGTTTTTCATTTCATTATGTTTTTGTATATTTAGCGACTATTGGAAATTAAAAAAAATAAATAAATTTTAATGTGAGTTTTTATAAAACAAAGCTCGAATAACTAGAATTCCGTAGTTGTTTTGAAAAATTAAAATAAAAAAATATAAAAATTAATATATGTGTAGCATGACAATACTTTTTTTTAATTTATCAATGTTAAAAAAAAAAATTTATTATGAGGAAAAAATATAAATTAATCATTCAAGTTTATATAAAACTAAAATATTTTTCAAAATACTTACATATTGTGTTTGTGTTGGAACTGTAAAAGAGGAAAGGTAATTAAATTAGTTAAAATCACTCAAAATCATTTTAAACAGAGAAAATCTTAATACAATTTTTAATATTTTGCCAAGCATAATGGTTTTCAAAAAAAATATAAATAAAATAAGAAATGCTGTGACCTCATCTTAATGGAAAAACTCTTATAATTTCACAGCATCGATCTTATGGTATACTGAAATGACTGACATGAGCTGCACAACAGAGAGCTAAATATTTTAAATGTTAGTTTTTGAGGTGTTAGAGCATAACTACTGATTCCTCGAAATCTATGTATTTACTTTTATTAAACGAGCCAAAAAGGTTGCCATTCATGTCGCAGTGACCTTTGCTTGCCTGCCAAGTTACCGCTAGTCACTTGACTACAATAGAGTGTGGTTTATTTATTTTTCAAATTTTGTCTTTGTTGTCTGCCTACTTTCGCTTTTCTTCAGCAGCTTGCCACACAAAGGCGAACTATAAAAGTGGCGATTTTGTCAAAGTGCCAAGGAAGTTGCACAAAGACATTGGCTGATTGCTTAAAGCTGGTGCGAGAGCAACAGGTGTATCGTTAAATTTACTCTTGCTAAACATTCCGGCTATGTTTGAATGAGTTTTGTCTTATTTGGCTGGGAATTGACTTAAGACGAGTGAAAACGGAAGGAAGACGTTTACTTTGTCTTAGTTTTTAGGTTACACTTTAAGATGTTGTGTGTCCGAGAGAGAAATTTTTACTAATATTTATTACATTATTATAAATTTAATTGTCTATTTTGTTTGTGGTTTCATGAAAAAAGCAATGAAGAAAAATTGGAAATATTAAAATTATTTTTAGCAATATTTATATATCAATTATAAAAAATTTAATTCTCTTAACACAACTCGTAGAAAATTAAAAAAAAAAAAAAAAAAAAAAAAAAAAAAATATGTCACTCTACCAAAAGATTTTTAACAGCTGCCTACCCCCACGAGACGCATGCAAATGCAGCCTCAAAAAGCATATCTTTTTTGAGCTGCTTGCTCCCCGGAGGCGCAGGCGAGGCTTTGTGCGGCGAACCTGATATGACGAAAATAAATATTACAAAAAAGCGAAACACACACGCATTGCTTTTAACTTATGAAAAACTGTTTTATATTTTGTTTTTCTCACTGTAAAATACATAAAATTTCCATACAGCAGCATATTCGCTTAAGGTCAACAGCGCGTATGAGTAACCCTTTGCAGCAATTCAATTAAATAAAACTGTAATTTCGTACATTTGTTTTTCATTCAACAAAATTTAATTTTTTAAAGCACTTAACACATAATTTACTGCAATTATTTAATCCCAACTAATTTTCGTGTGCACTTCAATTATGACAAACGCTCAAAAAGCAGCTGCGCAGCGTTAAATGGGCGGCTATTGAGTGATTATATTTTATATACAAATATTTATGTACATACATATAAATGAGCACGAAAAACTAAAATCAATTTGACTGTGCAATTTTCAACAATAAAATACACTTTTGCGGTTAAATTTAATTATTTATGTCGCGGTAAAACCGCACAAACCATTAACATTTGATGCCAAACTGCTGGCATGCAAGGTGGTCGCAATTACAATATTTTTAGCTTTGTCCACTAATTTCAAATACATGTAATTTATGCTTGCTTGTGTGTTTGTGCATATAATTAAAATATGCAGATTTAGTGTGGTTTATCCACGCATGAAATTTCAGCGATTTGTCAGGTGTGGGCAAAGAAGAATTTCTGGTTTGGGTGTTAATGAAATGTGAAACGTTTAGTGAAAGCAGTTTTTACATAAAGTATGGTACATAAATCAAAGCTTTATAAATTCAATGAAAATATGTAAATTCATGATATGAGATAATTTCGTAATATGAGAATTTAAAACTTAATATTATATGTTTTTCCATTTGCTTTGAATAATTATAGTTTTCACAAAAAAAAATTCCAACATATAATTTTCCCAATTTTTTTCGAAACATAGCATTCTAATGTTGTTTTTAATGTTTATTTATATTTTCCAAAATATAATTTTTCCAAATTTTTCGAATTTATTGGTTTTGTTTTCAAAAAAAATTCTCAATTTTTTCCAAATTTGTTTTCGAAACTTTCAAGTTCCGAAAATATTAGTCTTTTCTGAAACAAAACTTTCCAAATATTTTTAGCATTAATTAGTTTTAAATATTCCAAATATTTTTTAGCATACGTTTTCCAAAAAAAAAATGAATATTCTAAAAAATTTTGTTTCCATTTCTTTTTGGATTCATTAAAATTTTCGAAACAATAATTTATCTAAAAATGTAATTGAAAAAATTTATAAAAAATTCTTCATAAATCGATACACAATTAGAACCGATTCTCCACCAGAAGCAATCAACAATTTGCTCTTGAATTTGTTGTGCCAATTTTTTATGCTCAAGCACCTGGCGGAACCCAACACATACAACCGCTAATCGAACAAACACCTTGACTGTGGCACGCTGCTTTGGGCGCAGTGGCATTAATCGACACCGTAAAAGGCTTGAAATTCAGCAACTTCTTTGTTGTTTTCTTTACCTTATGTGATGCTGGGGTATTTTGTATGCATAAATGAGCATTCAATGCTGACCATTGGCATAAAAAAAAAACAGGCAAGCCAGTCAGTTCAATGGCATTCCGAAGTATTGACGCGCTACTCAAAAGTGAGCTGCTTGCAAGCGTCAAGTGTGAGATATGAGTCAACACATTAAGCTGCAGAAATATATTGCTAAAGATTGGAGGTAATAAATGGAATTAGAAATAAATATTTGCAAATAAACTTTTCTTTTTGATTATAAAAATCATTGATTTTAATACAAAAGTATATAGTAACTACATTCTGAAAATTAAAATATTTAAAAAAAAATTTTTCAATTCAAAAAGAAAAAATTTTAAAAAAATTATTTTTTTCGTTTTTGATTATAAATACTATATAATTTTTTAATTTAAAAAAATATGTGCAGCATATAAAAAACATACTCAAATTGTAGTACAAAAAAATTCTGAAAATTCGAATAAAAAATTTACTTCAAATAATTAAAACACTATTTTCACAACAACTAAATTACTTTCCTGTCAATACGCTGTCATTAGCTACTTACTTGTTGCTGCAACAGCGTGGTCGGCACTTTCAGCTTCTGCTGAGTGACAAATGGTGGATTTTGTAATTAAATTTAATTAAAACCACACTAAAGCCACACTACAAACTGTCACATCAATCAAAGCAAATGGAAATGTTCAAAACACCGAAGAGCGCGCGCGAGCGTAATTGAGTCGTAAACAAGCATATGAGCGAACGGAGAATATTACGACTGCGTGATACAGCGCACTGATGGCGTTTGCGGCAACGTGCAACAAAATTGAAGTGTCAAAATTTACTTTAAAATATGCAGTTTTGAAAATGCGTAGGGGAAAGGGAGAGTGGCAAATGAAGTCCTATGTTAGAAATCTTGTGAATGCATTGAGACAGAGGTAAATGGTGGTTGTTGTTTTTGTTTTTATTTGACACTTCTGACAAGCTGTTAAATCACAAATGCACTTCACACGGCAGTTATAGATATGGGATAGTCTTTTAGTGATTTTTTTTTAAATTTCTAAATATAACTAAAGTCAATTTTGAGACTTAAGTACTCGTATATACAAACTCTTTTAATTTCTTAATATCTGGAAATATTTCAAAATGATTTTGAAACCGTTCAGAATTTGTTTAATAATTTATATAATATCAATCAGCTTGTTAACCTTTCAGTACTAAAATATTTAAAAAATATAACACTTTCTCAAAAATTTTGGACGTTTTCTTATTAATAATAATTTTTTTCGAAATATATTTATACTTGCGGAAATATTTTACAATTTTTGGTTTTTCTTTGATTTTTTGAAGCTTTCGTGTTTTTGAATTTTTTTAAATTTTTTTAAGTAATATTAATCAATTTTAATAAATTTGATTGTGTTCGATATTATATTTCGCAGTTTTGAGTTAAACTTTTTGAAATTTTTTTTGGGAAATTTTTCGAAAAAAAATTTGTTTTTCAAAAACAAATATCTGTGGTTTCCAAATTAAATTTCAAAAATGTCTACAAAAGTATCCAAAGGAAAAAATTATTTTTTAAGGAAAATATATTGAAAAAAGGTTTTAAATTTATAAACAGAATATTTATAAAAAGCGTTTCGAATTATAATAATTTAGCAAAAAAACCAGCATCATCAAAATAAATAAATAAGTTTTGAGTACAATTTTTTGAAATTTTTTTTGGGATATTTTTCGAAAACATTTTTTTTTTATTCAAATACAAAT